>NW_025110205.1:465831-493659 GCF_011392965.1 Frieseomelitta varia | reverse complement strand
TATATTTTAAACTGTTATAATTTCGTTGAAAAGAAGATCTAGTTGGTCTCATTTTGAAGCGTTGAGTCTCTACTTTAGAAAAGCAATTTAAACTGTTATATGTTACACTTTAAATTGTTATAATTTCACTGAAAGAAAGATCCAGCTGATTTCACTTTGAAGCGTTGAATTTCTACTTTGGAAAAGCAAGGATAATTTAAATGTGTCGTAATTTGATATATTTTAAACTGTTATAATTTCGTTAAGAAGATGATCCAGTTGGTTTTATTTCGAAACGTGAATTTCCCTATTTTGGCAGTCCTATGTTAGTTTTTTTTTAAATAATGTATTATATTCACATAATTTGAAACACTCGAGCGAGATCTTTCGTTCGCGAGAGCTCAATTTTTTCTGACTTTGCCGCATCGGCATCTGCTCGACCACGCGATGATACAACCGGCAGATAATTCGGGCGTAAGCGCGCGACAATTATGCAGCGAGAGCGGAACGTTGAAACGAACTAATCTCGCGGTGATATCTCCAAACTGTGCCGCGTCGGAATAAAGATTCCCCGTTCGTACGGTCAAAAATGCCTCTCATATTTCTCCATCGCACCTGTGGCTCATTTCTTCCATGCTCGCTCGATGAATCATCGCGCCTAAGTGCCACTTTATCGGTCGCCATCGCTCCGAGAATTTAACCGCTACGTAATTTCATTTTCGTGGTTTCTTCCCTGATAGACATCACGAGATTCTATATATCTCGTTGCACGACGCATTTTTTTTCCCCCGATTAATTGACGATGAATTCTGATTTTTTTTTTTATTATATCACAGACTCTGATTATTGTAACAAATTATATTATAAATAATAATATAGTATTACAATATATTATATTTATAATGTTAAAATAATAATATAATATTAAAATATATTATATTTATAATGTTGTAATTTATTATGACTAAATTTATAATTTATAATAATAAATAATGATATAATATTAATATAAATATTATAATATTGTGAATAATATAATATATCCCATTACAGTTTATTACGTTACAAACTCTGATTATCATAATAACTATCTTCCCATTCTAACTTCTCCTTTTCCTTATCATATTACAGACTCTGTTTATTATAATATTCCATTACATTTTGTTCTATTACAGACTCTGATTGCTATGATATCTGATTCTAACTTCATTTCATTCTCTGTGTTTCAGGTTCGTAGACTTCCTCGTCCGGTAAGTCACAAGTCACGAGTTTCTAGTATCGTTTAATGAGCACGATTTACATATATATGCACAAATTACTTACATAAATTACATACGTAATTACATTACGCACGAAACGATAGCGCAATTCCATGCTAATTCTTATACTTCGTGGAGGAGCGCCGTATCTCTCAAAATGATCTAGCTTTGTTTATTTTATTCCACATTTTTTTTCTCGGTCAGCCAGTCTGATCACTGTCGGCTGTTTTTACTTTCCTCTTTATACATATAGTCACACGTTTAGCTTAGTTTAGAAAGGCAGCAGAGTACAGTAGATTTTATAACAGTGTTGACGTTCTGGTTTCTCGTTTCATTAATTTACTTTTATATATATATATATATATATATATATATATGTATTTTTTTTAACATACAATAAAAATACGAAAGATCTGTTTTATTTTTACATTATATTATAAATGAATACATTTATTTATTTTGAGTCTGTCGACCAAAAATCCACGCTATTTAAATGGGCATTAATACGAGAAATCTCCGCAAAATCGCGGTAGCTATTTTATCGATACGCGTGACGCGGACGTGGTCGTTCGTCATCGGCGGATAACGATCGGACGTCCGCGTGGAAAGAGATCCTCCCGATTTCCCCGATTTTTCGACGGTCATAGATTTCCGCGAGGCAGCGGAATTATTACTATCGTCATCCCGACGGATCCTCCGCGAAAGCGGAAGGTATCATATCTTCCGTGCGACGTGACCGAGCCCCATCCATTATTCTTTATCTCGTGGAGATATAAAAGAAATGCATTACTTATATCAAGATTGCTGGCCATTCCTTCTGCGCGGGATTCCTCTTACGGTGCCTCCTTCCGCTTGACCAATACCGAATGATACGTATGAAACACTTTATCAATTCTAGACAATTCCATATCACGGAACGCTTTATCAATTCTAAGACAATTCCATATCCCGATGGTTGGTAATGCCGTATAGGCTGTCAAACGTTTGAGAAAGTTACTTTGTAAAATTAAAAAAGAGAAGGGAAAAAAGAAAAACGAAAAACGTCACCGTTGCCAATAATTTCTTGAGATATCTGACTCGCGGAGACGGGACAACGATGATGCTCACTTGCACTCTCTGCGTTTTGAGAAATGACCTTTTGATTCTTTCTCAGTGTCGTGAAAAATTCTTCTGAAAAACTTACGCTCTCTCTCTCCGACGAAGACTTTCGTCTTCAATAGTGATACAGTGTGTTTAATCACTTGCGCTGTGATGACGTGCCACGCACGTCGAGAACTTTTTATTCCAAAATTGTAATATTTTCTCAGTTCTAAGTATATTTAAGTATAACCCAGGCAAAACAAATGATAATTTTATTATTTCTTAATAATTTCTATTCAGTGTTATCATACGGGCGAGGTCAAAAAGAGAGCGACGAATTGATGTATACAGTTTGGTCACTCGTTATGGTCCGCGAACCAATTGCCAGAACAAGTGGTTAAGGTTATAAGTAATGTTGTTTTCTGACACTGTAGAAAATTTTATTTTATTCGAAAGTTAATACAGCTTTAGTCTATAATATAATTTAACAATAAACACACCAAATGTCAATGTATTTAACTAGAATATAGGTTATATTAGGCAATATATAGGTTATGTTATAACAGATATATTACAGCATAATAAATAAAATTATATATTTAAGTAAAGCAAAATAGGCGAAACAAATAATAAATTTATTACTTTTCAATAATTTCTATCCAGTGATATCATACCGGCGAGTTAAAAAGAGAAAGATAGCGACGAATTAATTTTTTCGGTTCGGTCACTCGTTATGGTTCGCAATCAGTTGCCAGCGCAAGTGGTTAAGGATACCTACAAGTAATGTCGTTTTCTGACACTGTAGACAATTTTATTTTATTTAAAAGTTAATACAGCTTTAATCTGTATTAATATGATTTCACAATATACGCTATTTACAATATATACTGTGTATATACTGTGTATATACTGTATATATACTACATATATACTATATATATACTATATATATATACACGATATACAATATAATGGTTAAGGATACCTACAAGTAATGTCGTTTTCTGACACTATAGACAATTTTATTTTATTTAAAAGTTCATACAGCTTTAATCTGTATTAATATGATTTCACAATATACACTATATACAATATATACTGTTTATACAGCTTTAATCTGTATTAATATGATTTCACAATATACACTATATACAATTTATACTGTGTATATACTATATATATACTAAATATATATACGATATACAATAATTTAACAAATGTCAATATATTTAACTAGAATATAGGTTATATTAGGCATAACATAGGTTACAACATATTATATATTATATATTACAGCATAACATGTTATAATAAGTAAAATTATACATTCAAGTAAAACACAAATAGGCAAGACAAATAATAAATTTATTACTTCTCAATAATTTCTATCCAGTGATATCACACCGGCGAGTTTAAAAAGAAAGCGAATAATTGTACATGATTCGGTCGCTCGTTATGGTCCGCAATCAGTTGCCACCGCAAGTGGTTAACAAAAACGTGGACGCCATTTCACCGAAAACGTGGACCAAATTTCACAGTTTCTCGCGGCACTTCCCTTATACTTTCAGTGTGTTTAATAAAAACGTGCAGGCGAAAGAAGGATATTCTAAAAAATTTTGCACAGATCGGACACTGATACGCATTCAATTCATTGCTACTGAACTCAATCGCTCGCGTCCAAACAATAATTGCCAGTGATAGAGACTGAACGTACTATTAATTGAGCGCGTAACAGCACTTAATAGGTCTGTTGTCCATCTGTCCGAAATATCTTTTTCCCAAAGGAATGTCTTCAATGTACGTAACGCGTAACCCGCTGGCGAATCTACGAGGCTTTAACGTAACGTCAGCTTTAAAAGAAAGGATCGAACGTGTGTAGTTTCGACGTCTCGAGGCCCATCAGCGAGATTCGCACTCAGCAAACGCCGCTTAGGAGAGGTGAGCGGGAATCACCCTATATGGAAAATAATTGTCCATCTTCTCTCGACCAGAGAAACGGCCAGAGTTTATCGTCCGCCGGCACCGGATTTTGACACCGGTCGAAGGAAGTGCCGTTTCCTGGCTGCCACTTTATTGTTGTTAATGAAGAACGTGTCGATCTAATGCAGAAACCATGTCCCAGCCATCGTTCGTGTCTCAGCCACTTGACCCCGTTAATCGCGCGTCTGTTTTCGTTGTTCTTCTTTTCCTGCGATTCCCGCGGAACCGTGTGCATCCTCCTCGCGCGGTACTTCGACCGAATCGTTCGTTGTTTCCCGTCGTGCCAAACGATCGATCCGTTTCGATCGGTTTGCTTCAACAGCAACCACCGTGAACTTGCGGCGAGCTCCCTTTAAGTCAGTCACTCGGTCGCTGTCACAATTTTCATTTATAATGGCCCCTCGAAACTTGCAATTTTTTTATTTTTAGTTTTATTCTTTTTTATTTTTTTATTTTTTTTGCTGATTTATTGAACTATGAATTTCTATTCAAGTTTCCTCGCGGGCCAGTGCGAAACGGAGGCTTCGATCTTCGAGCCGATTGTAGCCTTAGTCAATGTTCTTACGTACTATGACAATTTTCGAGAAGATAAGTGTCCTCACTTACTACGTAGTGTAAACATATTTTTGCAGTAAAATAAATAATTTTGATAGAAGAAGAGATTTTCGTTCTCACTTTGCTATCTGCTACAGGGTGTAAACACATTTTTCAGTAAAATGAACAATGTACTTTGTTAATAGGGGCCTCGAGCTCTGAAACGAGCCAGAAGTTTATTACAGAAAGTACAAAATTATACTTTCTTTGTATAATTTTTATCTTTTATATATAGTTGTTTATTTTATTTATTTACTATATATACTTTATTTACTATATATTATTTATTATTTATTTACTATATATTTTTTACTATATATTATTTATTTGCTATATATACTTTCAATAATTTATAATTTTTACGTTTCATTGTTTTACAATTATATCTTTCAACAAAATTATACTTTTAATGTCTAGTATTCGAACATTAACGAAGCTTAATTTAGACGAGAATGAGAAACAATTTCATATTATGATAGATGCAATGTCGAAAGATCAGTTGATGATCAATTTCTCTTTTTCGAAATGATTAATATTTTTCTACCGAGTAACACAGAAAGACATAAAGATTTCCGAGGAGAGATACGCTAATACGTACGTACGTAATGCATTAGAGATTTTTATGGCCAGTCAAGTTTTGTTTCGATGATTCCACGGGGAATAGGCAACACGTGACGTAGGCCTCCCCATCCCGGATGCGGCGCGTTTCACGCCGGTGACTTTCGAAATACGTTAAAAAAAAAAAAAAAAAAGAATAGGAAAAAAGAGAAAGAAAGAAGTCCGGTTGATTTAATAATCACGTGAAACGGCTAGAACAACGATATTTACTTTGCGACCGGTGCGCAGTCGTCGGTTTTCTTTTCTCCGTTTCCTCCGTCGCGGCATATCAGCGTGGTGTAGCCTCTTTAGAAATTACGTGTTTCGGGGCTAAAGAGACTCGACTTCCCGAGGAGCAGATGCAGGAAGTGAGCGAGCGAGCGAGCGAATGAGTCACTGCGTTTCACGTAATGGGTCAGTGCTAAATAGTTGCGCGGTACGCCTTAATGGAAAACTAGCCACAGATCGGCGAGGCGATCCCCGAATGATAAGGTTAATTACGTCGGGAATATATGAAATAATTTGCTCCTTATTTTAATTTTATTCCCTCACATCGGCAGGATATTATATCCACGCGTGATACTGCAATGCTTCGTAGAAAGAAACTTTGAAATTTTCATAGGCGATATTAATCTCGAGCAGCAGTTTATAAGTTATGAAAACCCACGAGACTACGTGTAGAAAGATACTTGTTGACGACGAGTACAAGTATTAATAAAACGCGAAGTAAGCCCTCTTGCTTTCATCATCTGGAAAGACAAAGTACGATTTTACACGGTCAGATTCGTTCGTGCGAGTGAGACTTCCCTTTGATGATCATAAACGCTGCGTAAAACCGATTCACATCGTCATAATTGGCCTGCGTTATGCAACAGGCCGACGAACGCATCAGATAAGCGGAAACGACGTTTTCTGGCAAACGATAATTATCCCGCGAGAGAATTTCGAAGATAGCGATTCCTATCAATGCGAACCGCAAATCTGCGCCATCTGTGTCCCTTTCAAAATGCATTCAAATGCATGTTCTTCTGTTTTTTTTTCTTCGGTTCTTTTTCATTAATAGACAGGTTAACAGAGAAGTTTCTTTTGTAACGATACGATAATACTTCATTATGAAAGTGTAACCATAACTTCAAAATATTATAAAGTGTAACCATAACCTCAAAACATGTTGACACTGTATTTACGATACGTCAGCCCTCACTTTTTTTAATAATGATACGACAATATCTTATTATAAAAATGTAACCATAACCTCGAAACATGTCGACACATTATATTTACCATACGTCAATCCTCAGTTGTTTCTTTAATAACGACACGACAATATTTTATTATAAAAAAATGTAACCATAACTTTAAAATATTGTAAAGTGTAACCATAACCTCAAAACATATTGACACATTATATTTACCATACGTCAACCCTCAGTTGTTTTTTTAATAACGATACGACAATATTTTATTATAAAAAAATGTAACCATAACCTTAAAATACTATAAAGTGTAACCATAACTTCCAAAAATATTGACATATTATATTTACGATACGTCAATCCCCACTTGTTTGTTTGATAATGATATGACAATATCTTGTTATAAAAGTGTAGCCATAACCTTAAAACAGACTGATACACTATATTTACGATACATCAATCCTCATTTATTTTTTTTTTTAATGATATGACAATACCTCATTATAAAAGAGTAACCATAACCTTAAAATAGACTGATATACGATACATCAATCCTCTTGTTTTTTTTTTTTTTTTTTTTTTTTTTAATGATATGACAATACTTCATAATAAAAGAGCAAACATAGCCTCAAAATATTATAAAATGTGACCGTAATCTCAGAATATTATAAAGTGTAACCATAACGTAAATCAATACGTTTATGGGTAAAAGAATATGGTAAATTATAATTCAAAGAACAAGCGGAAAACTTCCAAGAGCTACTCGATCACACAAATTACAACGTAATTGAAAACAATGTACGTATTTCTCAAATGAAAAACGAACGAAGAGGAACGGTTAATATTGTTTGCGATCGAGATACAGCACACCACGAAAAGGAAGCTAAAAATTGACGTTTGATACGTAATCGAGCCATCTGAGCCGCGCTCCGTAAACAGATAGTGGCAACAACACCCGAACAACCCTATTCAACAAAACCGAATGGGTTATCGCCAACCATCTTCCACGCTCCCTTTATTCACAGCAGCTCTGCCAGACTCTGACACTTTTCCCCATCCGCGGACGAAAGGCGGCAGCAGGTCACGAAAGGCACACAGGAAGAATCCCGCAGGGAGACACACAGCATTGGCCACGTGCACGCCCTCCGCGTGCAGGTACAGAGGAATCGGCGTCCACCTGTACGACCGAGTACCGCGAATGGTACCGGTATTAATAATATTCAAGGTGGAGAATTAGCGTGGCGAGCACGCTTGAGAGAGGCGTGAGCGTGTGGTGCGGGTGGTACGGGCGCGCAGGTGATGCGCGCCGACGCCCGCGGGGGTGTTAAACGAGAAGCGCGCCGCTCGAGGAAGAGAACCGGGAGAGAAGTGTGTGAGTCAGGTGCAGGAATATGAATTAGAGAGTTGGATTCGCGGTCACGCGTGCACGTGCTCGCCCCGCGAGAGACTTTTATCGCGCCTGTGGGCCACAGCTGCTTATCCAACCGGCCTCGAAGAACAGCCAGCCGAGCTCTTCCACGGGTTACTTTATCGCCGCGCTTTCGGCCGGAGATAGCGAGCCCGCCGGAAGTGGAATTTTAATTCGCTGCCCGTGTAAAGGAGCTGCCCGTGTAAAGGAGCTGCCCGCTGATACCTGGGAGGTGACCTCTCTCTCTCTCTCTCCTCCCCCTCGCCTTTTCGTTTCGTTTCGTTTCGTTTCGTTTTCTTTCTCACTACGTATATATGTATGTATGTGTGTGTGTGTGTGTGTGTAGGTTCCTTGGCAGCGATTACCATCTTGGTCTTCATCTTGAAATTGATTTTCGATGATACGGGTGTCGAATCGAAAGTCGGTGTATAATGAGACATTCGCCGAGAGGCGAGTTAATTTTCTAAAATTGCCGCGTAACTTCTCTCCGGAGTCTCCCTAACTCTAGCTGTGACTCCGTCTACGAGTTCATAAAATTCTCCGTTTACGGAACGCACATCCGGAGATAAGGCCAGCAGCAGGTTGCTCATTTATCGTATATGAACGAGTCACTTTCGTTCAATTCTAGAACGCTCATATTTTGTATCCGCTATTGACTATTATAGCGTGTTGCTGTATACTGTCACGACGATCGCTTCCGATAAGCTTCGCCCAACTGGACACTCCGCGATTATTAATTAACCGAGCAACTGCCGAGTCGTAGCGACTCGTCCTTGTCGAGCTGCCCGCATTATTTCGCGCGTCGATAAACGCGACGCTCTCCAGGCCGCGAAAGTCGGGAGGAGACTGAAACTGAACGCGCTGGGAAATGATGAAACGATTATTAAAACAATACGCCAATACTTGGGTAGGCACGTCGCACGCGCAACGGAATTTTGTCGACGGCAGCTGCGAACGCCGACGAAATGTCGTGGAACAAAAAAAAAGAGAGAGAGAGAGAGAGAGAGAGAGAGAGAGAGAAATACCGGCCGATGAAACCTTCGAGTCTCTCTAACTTTCCAATATAGCTCTGTCAATTTTTTTTTTTTCTGTCGCGAACGATCGTACAATGTTAACGCCCCCCTCTGGAGGGTGGGAGGGGGGAGGGAGAGACAGATATCGATCGACGGGCAAAAAAATCCAAAGAATGCCGCGTTTCTCTGTCCGGATCGATAGGCGCCGCGTCGTTTCGAAACGGTGCGTTGCAATAAAAGCCAAACAATATTCACACTCGGTCTTCTATCACCGGAACAACCCCTCAAAAGCAAATATGCACGGTCGAGAGCGGCAGAACCCGGGGAGGAACAGAAACGGCCGAAATAGAACAGCGGCGGCTGCGCGGCGGGGGGGAGGGACGAAAAAAAAAAAGGGAGAAAGAAAAAAGATAAATAAATAAAAGGATGGAGAAAGGAAAAAAAGAGAGGAAAGAGAGAATTCCCAGCGTCCCGCCGGTAAATTTCACGACCCACACCCAGCCGCGCGCGCCCGTCCGCAACTGGCCGCGTGTGTGCGTGCTCGCGCGCGCGCGCGCGTAATCGTAAAAAACCGTGGCGTATCGGCCCCGACTATATACGTCGATATAAAAATGGAGCTGTCAGGTGCGTGCAACGTCCAGTGGATTTGTTAAGGTGCAGCAGGTTCATAAATGGCTGGCCCCGCCTCATCCGCTGACCTGTCGCCTGCTCGTGTGTGTGCGTCCGCGCGAAACAGCGTCAGCGGCGGCGGAAGTGGCCGATTTGCCCTCTTTTAACAAAACTGCCTGCCTCTGACCTCGATACCATGCGTCGCATATAATATCGCGTCCGAACGAGCCCGCGTGAGCGGCATTGTCGAGCTCGCCGGGCATTAAGCGCAATTATCCGAGGAATAGGCTGGACTGCTATAAAGCGGCTACGCGAGCCTACCACTCCGGGTGTCTCGTTAAGTCGAGTCCGAGAGTGCCTGTTAAAGGCGTTGGCGACCGGTACAGGTTATTCTCCTAGCGAGCGTGAGCGACTTGTACCAGGTGTGATGGAGCGCTCGAGACTCGCTCAAGGTAGCTAGCTACGGATAAAACAACAAATCCTGCTTTAAAACTGCTTTGATGACGATTCCGATAGCGTGTCTATGACCGTGTAACGGTTGGTTTGTCCGCGTACGAGTGTAATAAAATATCTAATCCGGAATGTGATGGGAGGAATGTGTTATTAAAACACGGACGTTTCCTTCTTAACTCTGCCTTAACGACGTGATAATTGTAGGGTATGTTAATTATTTATCTCGCTGTTCGCCGCACTATCGTGTGTCACACGGTCCGTGATCTATTAATCGTGCCACGACGTTAATTGGCGATATTTTCATTTATAACGTGGTAATCGCATGATCGTACGTGACCGCGGGGTTAGGTAATAAGTACAGGTGTTCATCTCGAGGTCTCGGGTACGTAACATCCAATTGCCATTAAAACGTTGCATTTTTAAAGCTGTTGAACACGACCGTACTCTGATAAGATTGATCGTCTGCTGAAATTAATACCATCTGCCGTATCAATTTCTGTATCTCCGGCACTGTTTCCTTGTACAGGCACGCCTCGACTTTTCAATTTGCTGCTCAACCTCTGAAACCATCAATCGGAACTTTTAATCCCTGCATAATCATTCCACAGCATAAGCATTTCCTCTGCGAATGTGTCTATTTTGTACGTGCAAAATATTTACTCGTTTCTTAGAAGGTGTGGAAATTAGAATACAGAATAACAGCGGCCAATCTTGGGGACAATCCTGACTTCACTCTTCATTACACAAGTGTGAACTTGAACTTCAAGATAGAAATTCTTCTTGCATTTCTCACTCATCGCGAAGGTAAAATTTTTCCTCGGAACCTAATAATTCTGTTGAAGAATGGAGAGGAAAGTTTCTTGATCATTTAATGCCGTGGATGCGTGCGTGCTAACAGCGACTTTACGTTTTTGAACGCGTGGATGTGTATATTACGTAATTTCACTGTGATTTGATCTATCAGTGTCAGTCTATGATAATCAATTCATAAAATTAACTATTAACACTCGAAATATAAACGTTACGTTCATGTTACGTCCAGAACCATAAAGTCGCTGTTAGAACGCATCCACAGTGTTAACCTATTGCGCGAGAATTTTTTGTTCCAGAAGTTGTAACATTCTCTCAGTTTCAAGTATATTTAAGTGAAACAAGATAGGCAATAATAAATAATAAATTTGTTGCTTCTCAATAATTTTTATCCAGTGATATCATACCGACAAGTTCAGAAAGAAAACGACTAGTTATTGAATACGATTTGGTCACTCGTTATGGTCCGCAATCAGTTGCCAGCGCAAGTGGTTAAATAATTAACGTGCCACGCACGTTGAGAACATTTGCGATATTTTCTCAGCTTTAAGTATATTGAAATATAACCCAGACGAAACGAATAATAAATTTATTACTTCTTAGTCATTTCTATCCAGTATATAGTACCGATGAATTAAAAAAGAAGACAAATTGTATTTGGTCACTCGTTATGGTCCGTGAATCAGTTACCAGCAGCAATAAGTTAAGAAACTTTTCTTCAAGACAACTATTAGGTTGCGGCCTAAGTTTTATCTTCGTGACGAGTAGAATACAATGCAAAAAAAAAGAAAAAAAAAAAGAATTTCTTGACCTTGACGTTCAATTTTGCGACAGGTTTTTATTCCCATCAAGTCGAAGATCCGGGATTCAACTAGCCACGGACAGAAGTGTCGTGTTTCAAGAAGAGATTTTCGTTCTCACTTTGCTATCTGCTACAGGGTGTAAACACATTTTTCAGTAAAATGAACAATGTACTTTGTTAATAGGGGCCTCGAGCTCTGAAACGAGCCAGAAGTTTATTACAGAAAGTACAAAATTATACTTTCTTTGTATAATTTATTACTTCTTAGTCATTTCTATCCAGTATATAGTACCGATGAATTAAAAAAGAAGATAAATTGTATTTGGTCACTCGTTATGGTCCGTGAATCAGTTGCCAGCAGCAATAAGTTAAGAAACTTTTCTTCAAGACAACTATTAGGTTGCGACCAAAGTTTTATGTTTATCTTCGTGACGAGTAGAGTACAATGCAAAAAAAGAAAAGAAAAAAAAATGAATTTCTTGACCTTGACGTTAAATTTTGCGACAGGTTTTTATTCCCATCAAGTCGAAGATCCGGGATTCAACTAGCCACGGACAGACTTTTCTTTCCACCCTGTACACGCGCACTCAACGAGGAGGAGTTTCTACTGAGACGTGAAAGGAAAGAAAGCCATTATCACACACGGAGCGGTCCCAAGCGCGATTGTTCCAAGCTCCTTTCCACGGTTTCCGTCATACGTGGCAGCGCTGCGTCGGAAGTGATGAGCGCCGGGTATAATAAAATCGTGACACGTATCGTGCGTGCCTGCAAAAACATATTTTTCATCGCGTTCCAGGAAACGTTCGCTTATTAAGGGAGGAGGGGCGGAGGCTGTTGGGTGTTTCTCTCAAGGCGGTGGCGCAAGGAGAGCTTCAACCGTCCGCGTCCGTCGTGTAAAACGTGCGACGAATCGCCGGCCCGACAAATGAGGCGATAAATTCCATCGGATATATAACCGAAAGTTCCGCGGATCGTGCCACGTCTCGAAACTTTCCGCGAAACGGCGCCGCGAGATACTCCACCTTTCAACCGCTTGAAAAGTCTCTTCAACCATTGACCGACGATCTCGTCCCAAGTTTCCGCGGTTCTTGCTCGATAGAATGATTAAAGCCGCGAATTCTCCGAAGCTTCCAACACAGACGCGAGTCGTCTTTTCTTTTTCTCTTTTTTTTTTTTTTTTGCTTTTGTTTCCTTTTGTTTCGAAAGCGATGTTTGTTCACGCGGTCTTAGCAAATTAATTGAAAAAACACTGGCGAAATTCTAAAATCGGTCGAGCTTTATCACGCGATGATAATTAATAAAATTGTTGAAGAGAATGAAGGGGTTTTTTTTCAACCACTTTCAATAAGAACAAACTTTGAAACACACGAGCCAGCTTTAAATTTACATTCTAGTCGAACGTTACATTTTCGTTGAAAATTTTGTATTTTATTTTTTATAAGTCAGGCTTTTCTGAAATTGACTTTTTTTTGTATTAGAAAAAGTAATTAAGACGTAGTAAGAACAGGTGAACGTAAAATTGATTTTATTAAGAAAGTTATTTATACTCAAACAATTATTAAAAGTGTACTATTTCGGTAACAATAATTTTACTCGTATTTTATTCATGATGATTCATGATTTATATACTCTCACATGTTATATTTATCTTTCGAAATTATGCACAATGGTTTTGCTAAAATTTTCTGATTCACTTTCCAAATAAACTCAGAACTTTAAATTTTCTTCCATACATACGTCGTAAAACAATTTATATAGGATTCATTCCTTTCGAACTTCATCCAGCATATTCTTCAGCCAATGTATAGTGTCCTCTGTTTCTGTTTGATATTGATAATTCTCTTTTCGGGAGTTTATTGAGACAAAACTTTTTACCTTATGCAAAAGAAAGTTATTTATTTTCTGACAATGACTTTATTACAGTTCGTTGTAACAGTCCTGAGCAGTAATGGACTTATCCCACATTCAAAAATGAAATATTTAACAGCTAAATTTCTTTCAAACGAATTTATTTATGTTACAGTTAAATCTAATTTTTTTTCAAAGATGGACTTGTACCACTTTCGAAAAAAAAAAAAAAAGAAGAAAGAAAGAACGGCTCGTGTAATCTAATGGTTACAAACATTTCCTCGTTGTCAGATTTACAGTGATCTCCGTTCAGTTCAAAAAACTTCTCATTTACAAATTTCTGTTCATTTCACAGAAATCTAATCCAAAGCACAGAGGAGCATATTTAATATCACGGCGGAGTAACACTTGCAAACAGCTGTGCCGGTATCAACGGATATATCATCGGCGCGCTGCTGCGGTTAATTCGCTTTTACATCACTTGAGCTAATTTTGAGACCGGTATCAGAGAAGATAACACGGGAATCCCATTTGTGTAATCTCGCGATATCGTGGCCCTTGCTTTGAAACGCTATAATTCCCTAATTTTATTAACAGAGATAGAGTTCGAGTCTATGATACATTTGACGTGCGCTGACAAAAAATCGAGAGAGATCGTTCTCGATTCGCGCCTGTTTCAATTCCATTTCGATTCTCCGACAGAAAAAGACAAAAAAACAGGTCTTGCGACAGTTTATTTTGAAAATGGCACGAGTCACTTTTTCACAGAGGAAAGAAATTTAGCAACTAATTACAATTGTACTTGGTCTGTTCATTTTACAACTTGCCAGTAGAAGTTTGCACGAGTGATGGACACATTACACTTTGAATATCTCGATTTGAAAGTCAAACTTTCAGAAAGAAACAGTCGATCTTCGAAGCTTCTTTTTTAATCGATAACCTAACTTAAACCTAACTTAAATCTGATCTAACCGAGGGTGTGTCAGATCCATCTAGCGAACGTAACAAAACAGTCGTGCAATCATCGAGATTTCAAGAATTTTCGAAAGGAACCAATACCTGGCGTTGGTTCTTCGAACCTCCGACGCCATTAACGCCGGCGATTGCGAAATTTATCTTGACTTTTCGCTACTACTGTCGCGATACGTTTGAAAATTCAAACGCTAATATACGCTGATATATTACCAGCCTGTCGTCACGCTCGTGCGTCTCTGTCGTGCCGCAATTTTTTCGAATGTACATAATTTTTGCTTATGAATATTATTCAAGACTCGCGCGTATAATTTTTTCCACGAATGATATTTGACCGTTTGATTTGAAAATCTTATGATATTCCCTGGATAATTATTTTGGAAAATCACAGAAATCTTAAGGATATATATATATATATAAGAACTATATAATATAGTTATATAATGTGTAATGCAGTTATATTTACTAAAACTATAATAATTATATAATTTTAATTATAATTATAATAATTAAAACATTATATACATTATATAATGTAGTTATCTATATTAAAACTATAATAATAATAATAATAATAATAATAATAATAATACTTTTATGTAACTTATATAGTTATAATAATAATAGTTTTAGTAGGTTTAGGTAGTTACAATAGTAATAATAATAGTTTTAATAGGTTTAGATAGTTATAATAATAATAATAATAACACTTTTATATAACTTATACAGTTACAATAATAATAATAATAATACTTTTATATAACTTCTATAGTTACAATAATAATAATAATAATACTTTTATATAACTTATATAGTTACAATAATAATAATAATAATAATACTTTTATATAACTTATATAGTTACAATAATAACAATAATACTTTTATATAACTTATATAGTTACAATAATAATATTAATACTTTTATATCTTCACAATAATAACAATAATACTTTTATATAACTTATGTAGTTACAATAATAATAATAATACTTTTATATAACTTATATAGTTAGAATAATAATAATAATACTTTTATATAACTTATATAGTTACAATAATAATAATAATAATAATACTTTTATATAACTTATATAGTTACAATAATAATAATAATACTTTTAATAGGTAGTTATAATAATAATAATAGCAATAATTTTCCCCGAAACTTTGCGTACGACTGACAGAAAGCGGGAATAAATTTGAAGATTCACGGCTCTCGCGTATGCACGACCTTTGTGCTTTTCGCAGGCATTTCCCGTAACGGTTAATAAAAACACGGCGTCAGCGCTGAAACTTGGGAGAACGAACCGATAAAGGAATAGAATTTATGTCGGGAGGACGTTGCAGGATATCGAGTAACATGTACGCATATAAAAGTTCCCAGGAATAAATCTTCGGTCGTTTCTCTTTTTTCTTTCTTTTTCTTTCTTCTTTTTTCTTTTTTTTTGTTTTTCTTCTTCTCTTTTCGGATCCCGTGACGTTCATTCCCTCCTTTATGGAGCATTGTTGCACGTTGTTGTTTCACGAGGCGACATTGTCGATCGCCGCGCGCGTTCTTTCTGGCTTTGTCCACAGAGTGGGAAGAATAGACAGACACGTCGCTTGCGTCACCGGTTTTTGTCACTAGGACAGGCTGCGCCCTATTTGCCAGGGTTAATTTGCGTCGGGTCAGGTTTGGTGATATCAGTGGTAATGTTGCGTGAAATGATCGCGCTCCGAATCTGGCGGTCGTTTTGAAACGAGATGAGTAATTTCTGATGAAACGATCCACGGCCGTGGCGCTTCTTGCAACTCGTTCTCTGCGACCGACCTCCACTCGAGAGCTATTGTACTCCGTCGCTGAACACAGTTGAGAGATATTAATTAAATGTCGAGATTGAAACTTTACATATCGAAATATTAAATACTGTTTCGATATTAATGCTGACTGATATTGAAACGGGCGAACAGCACTGAACGACAGTGAACGATTTTTACCGAAAGAATTGCAAATATTCCGACGACTGAAACGTTTGAAGATGAAAATTTAGAAGAGGTATACAGAATATTTTATTTTCCGCTCAGGACTCGAAATGAAATATATCGGTAATATTTAACAATATTTAATTAAATATTATAAACAGATAATTTATTATTATTATCATTGAATAAATTTATTATTATTATTATTTAATTATCATTGAATAAATAATATTTAACAATATTTAATTAAATATTATAAACAGATAATTTATTATTATTATTATTATTTAATTATCATTGAATAAATAATATTTAACAATATTTAATTAAATATTATAAACAGATAATTTATTATTATTATTATTATTTAATTATCATTGAATAAATAATATTTAACAATATTTAATTAAATATTATAAACAGATAATTTATTATTATTATTATTATTTAATTATCATTGAATAAATAATATTTAACAATATTTAATAATAAATATTATAAATAGATAAAATATTCATAGATTAATATTAATAGATTTAACAGATGGGACATTATTAACAATATTCAAATTTATGTTGTTCTATATTTATATCAGACATTAATAGATTTAATAGATGAAATATTACCAAATGTCATCGAATATTCTGTTCCGAATTATCGGAAGTAAAGTGAAGAGAATGGCCAGTTGATATTTGGAAACTAGGAATACTGGAGTTGACACACCATAAATAGAAGATCCATGGTCCTGGGTGTTCCCCATGTTATGATAGCTGCGGTCGACTCTTCCTCTGTCGCAGCTCTTCCATCGAAACGCCGATTTTACGAGAACGCGTAGGGGGATATCGCGTGTTCGCCGAACGTTCGAATCGATCCACGCTGTTTTTTATTATCGTTATGTCAACGATATGTTTCTGCCTCACGGAGTGATCAGAGCCGCGTGCCAGCCATTGTTCTGCTTTCAGAGCGTCCAACGAACTTTGTACACAGGGTGGAAAGAAAAGGTTTGTCACAGATGAATTCTACACCTTCGGTTTGATGGAAATACACGTAAAGAACCTGTAAAATTGACCTTGATCTTGCATTTCGAAGTCAAAAATTTTTTTTTTTCTTTACATTGTATTCGACTCATCACGAGGATAAAACTTTCCTAACAGCGAAACCTAACAGTTCTTTTAAAAAATGGCAAAAGAGTTTCTTGATTTAATTAAAATTTGTCAGCATCGCGGCGCTAACAGCGACTTTATGGTCATGGACACGTGGATATCTCATTTTACGTAATTTTCGTATTAGATTTCACTAACATTTGATTTATAATTGTAGCATCAGCGTGAGCCTAAATAATCAAATGATAAAACTAACTTAATTAACGTTGTTCGAAACATTACGCATAATATCTATAATATTATAGATTCATATTAACGAACAACAGGGATCTACTTTCGATAATGACTGTGTTGCACGATGCTTCGATTCATTATCGATCTGTTCGATGTTGCATGCTGAGTATTATATATATATATATATATATTGAAAAATAAACTGTTTCAAAGTTACACAGGGTCAAAAATTCGTAATTTTTTAAATTATATATTTATATATTATATATCTATATATTTATTATTTATTTATTATATATTTATATTTTAGTATAAATTATTTTTAATTAGTGATTTTTAAATTGCTCTGGCGATCAACATTTGAAAGAAATAACTTTTGAAACATAATGAAAGGAATCACGTTTGAACTTAAGTTTAAGATTAAGAAAATTACATATTATTATCTCATGTTATCCTTTATTTATTTTATCATCTCTTAGTATCTTATATTTTTTTTATTAAAAAAAGAAAAGAAAAGTAGGTGAAACTTTTAAACTTTTTAAACACCCTATATTTCCTCCGAACGTGTTCCTTATATTTGATCTCGGGATCTTCTTTTCTCATCGTCGATCCATCGGCGCCCATATCTCACCGAAAAGCCTCGGTTCACGGTGACCCAGTGCTTCCACGAATTTCACTCGTCGTCTTTTCAACCAGTTTTGAGTAAGATTCTCGGAACCGTTTCATTCAGTCTCTCTTGTGTCGGCTTGCCTCGGAACCTTGGAAAGCCGAATCACTAATTTCTGAAGATACGTATCTGTTAAATTTAAATGGCTGGAAAATATTGTGGAGCATCCGGTGTAAAGTGTCCTTATGCTTGTTCCTTCAAAACTACCGTCGTGTCGAACACGAGACGGAGAAATATAACGGCCACGACCTGTCTTTGTCCGAGATAAAGTCTCGTTGCGCCGTAGAAAGACAGCCGATTTCGTATAATCCTGTCATTGATCAAGCGAGAAACGTGTGTATAATTTCAACGTTGATCACGCGGTAGATTTATAATTTCTGCTTGACCGATGATATCTGAAACCCACCGATTCCAGTGTACATATTCCAGTGCCTATAACAAACGAACGAATTTACATATTCTAATGGCCATAACATATATTAGTTGCTCTTTTAATTAATTCCGAGATTTTTTTTTTTATTCCATTCTATGGAATTCTTCTATTCTATTATTATAGAAAAGTAAGGAAGATGCTCATTTCACTGCTTGGATTTCCTCGGTCGTTTAAAATGTTTGGTATTTCAACATTTCAATATCTAACCAGCGTTAAATATTTCAAATATTTGTGATTGATATTGAAAATATTATGTAACATTTTATATTTTAATATTTCGAACTTTTACAATTTTCTCACCCGCTTCTTTCACTAAGTTACAGTAATTTAAGCATAGCAAGTTATATCAATTTCTCACTGTCACTGGCACAGTTGTGCTCTTCTACTGTTCGTTAATCAATCACCATTCCAGTGCCTATAACAAACGAACGAATTTACATATTCTAATGGCCATAACATATATTAGTTGCTCTTTTAATTAATTCCGAGATTTTTCTTTTCTTTTTTGTTCCATTCAGATGATAGAGCCTTTCTAATAGAATAGATAGGTAAGGAAGATTTTCTCATTTCACTGCTTGGATTTCCTCGGTCTTTTAAAATTGTTGGTATTTCAACATTTCAATATCTAACCAACGTTAAATATTTCAAATATTTGTGATTGATATTGAAAAATACTATGTAACACTTTATACTTTAATATTTCATCCTTTGCACTCGAACTTTCACAATTTTCCCACCTGCTTCTTTCACTAAGTTACATTAATATAATAATTTAAGCATAGCAAGTTACATGTCACTGGCACAGTTGTGCTCATCTACTGTCCGATTCTTCGCCCAAAAATTCGCTCAAAATTGGCCCAAAAATTGTGTCGACTCGCATATGATTAATTCCTACGAGTTTCGAGGGGCGTTCAGTTGGCCCGACGATTCTTCCGCGTGGCTTTCACCTTTTGCAAACAGGTAACGCAGGTTGCGTTAATGGCACCTGGAACAGTAACGGGCCGGTTTAACGCCATAGAGTTGTTTCGTCGAGCGTCGGCATAGAGTATGAGAGAGAGAGAGAGAGAGGGGAGGATTCGCATGCATTAGCTACAGTGAGAACCACCTAACTCGAGAGCCTAGATGAGAGGATCGGTTTCGATGGTATCGGGCCTTTGCCACCCGTGGCTTCTCTTCCGCTCTTCGAACCGAGTCGACGCCCCCTCCACCCCCGCACCCGCCGCTGACGTTAAATTAGCCCCGATGCTGCAAACGTTGAGCAACCCGACGCTACACACTACCGATGACCGTGCTCGAAAGCGAGCTGAATTTTCGCCGGTTACAGCTGCTGTCGCTGCTTGCCCCTTTCCTAACAAGCCCACCGTTTCTTAACCTCTTGCGCTGGAATGACGTGCCACGCACGTCGAGAATTCATTGTCCGAAAATGTTGCAACATTTTCTCGGTTTTAACTTAAAACTGGTCGAATTGGTATTACGGACGCTGGTAAAATATCGGTATTTTTAGGTTACTGTTCGATTGCGTTTGATACGAAACCGAAATGGTGCGAATACCGGTATGATTCTATCAAAAAGACGTTGGGTCGATAGATGTAATTCGGTATAATACCGGTAAATGAAATATTAATGTATTAGAAAAGGAAAAGGAGACAATGATTCAATGTTTTCATAAAGTTGCCGATAGTAAATTCGATGACGCTTATACACGTTATCCTTTGTTATTTCTAATACTAATTCATCGTTGTATCTCCGTACAATATCAACGACGATACTCTTAATTAATTTTAAAAGATGATTTCTCGATACGTTTTCCCTTTTTCTCGGTGAAAAGTGACTAATTGTCGTACGCCAATAAATCGAAACAACGATTAATCGTAGAATGGGAGAATATTCCGCTAAATTACTTAAAAAAAATTACTGGAAATATACCTAAGCGTCCGCGATTTGTTATTGAAGTTAAGGGCTACGTAACAAAATATTAATTATTGTTTGTGTTAACAATTTTCAGGTTCAAACATTGTAGTTCCTCAAATGTCGGAATATTTTTTCCACGCCACGTTTCGACATAGTTCAGTTTATTGTTTGACATTAAGAAAAGTATGCGCAATAAAAAAATAAAATTTATGTTACTATAAACTATAATGAATGTTCTATTATATTATTAAAAAATTAATCCAAAATTTACTATTATAAACAATCGAAATCCACAACAATATTTTGAATAGCACAATGTCCGAATATTAACAAGAGTCACTGTACGTAGAAAATGAAAAATGTGTTTTCGTCAGTAAAGCGTATCGATATATATATTTCGGTATTTTTACCGTTGTGGACATCAAATACCGATAAAATACGTATGAAGATACCGATATGATCGTTTTATACCGGTATTAAAACCGATTTCCTAAAAAGAGGTTATATTACGATAATATGGATGCAAATACCGGTATAGTACCTAAATCTTACAATATTTCGGTTTTCAGTTTCAAGTATAAATGTAACCCAGGCAAAACATAAAATAATAAATTAATAAATTAATAATAAAATAATAAATTTATTACTTCTTAGTAATTTCTATCCAGTATATATATACCAATAAATTCAAAACAGGAGACGAATTATTGTGTACGATTTGGTCACTCGTTATGGTCCGCGAATCAGTTACTAGCGCAAAGAGGTTAACGACGTCGTCTACAGCTTCAAGCAGAACTATCTCACTCGGAGCTTGCTTTGTTTCAATTGTTTGTCTGTTTATTTGTTAATAATTCACTTTGATTTGATTGATTAATCTTCTTATCATTTTCATTAGTTATTTGTTCGTTTGTTTGATGAGAATTGAGGGAAGAAGGGAACGTAAAAATGATGACAAATGTATTCAACATCAACAATAAAAATGTAAATGTGAGATTAAACATTATTATGATACAATTTTCTGCGAAAGAGCATTTTCTGTTTAATTATTTTAGTGGATGGCAATATATCGTTGTGAATGAGACAATATAGGTATATATTGTTATATTTGTCTATATCAATACATATGTACCTACAACAGTATAACATAACAATAGAATAATTACTTATTTATCTTTCGAAGTAGAGTAGCTCTTTATTCTTTAACGACTGCTTTCGGTAAGTTTGCGATTTTTAGCTCAGTTCAACAAGTTTGCGATACATTCGCAAGGGGTAAAGATATTTTCCATTTTTCCTTTTGTATTTATACAAAAATAGTATTCGCAATATTAAAGACAATACGAAAGACAGAGAGACAGAGAGGAATAGAAAATTTTATATTTTAGTCTCGACAGTTCTAGTATTAACGAAAAACAAGTTTGCGACACGCTCGCAAGAGGTAAAGATATTTTCTTTATATTTATCCAGAAATAAAATTTTTAATATCAAAGGACAAAAGGCAAACAAAGAGAGAGAGAGAGAGAGAAATATACAGTCTTTAGTTAGAATTATCAGCGTCATTTCTGCACGGTGACGTTCGTGGAATCAACGAAGGGCGTTCAGGTGGCCGGGTATCAGTGACTCTCGTGCAAAGATTCTCCGAGATGCTCCGGCATAATACCGGCATTTATAACAGCGGGCGTATCTACCCCTTCCGCAGCGGCGTAACCATCGTGGCCCCTCTTATCGTGCCACGAATGTATAATAAGCAGCGTCACAACCCCCGTGCGCGTTCACGTGTTTGATCTATGATCTTCCGGCGATCGTATCGCGCCGCGATGGACGTGGAAGGATGGGCCACCACGGGCGGAGAGGCGGGGGGAAATACTTGTGAAATTCGCTTTAGAAATCCTGTCGAGTTACTCCTCTGTTTCATCAAGTGGGCCGCGTATCTGGGGAAAATCATAAGCGGCCACGGCTTTCTAGGTGCTACCCTAAAAAGAAATCTTGAAAAAGTTTGTTTTTTTTTTTTAAATTTCGAGTATCAACATTAATTATTGTAAAAAAGAAGAAATAATCGTCTGTAGCACCAAGTCCAAGCAATAATTTTTATTAATACGCTTGTTTGATATATTTTAAATGTCATATCTTCCGGCGTCTGTCGTGTGATATATGTAATATATCGTACACATAAAATTGACATTTATAACGACTGTGGTAAAATTGTTGATCCACACAATTATTCTAGGAATTGGGATTTCATGTCAATCTATAGGAAAGTATTGTCAATTTTGCAAATGTAGCAAAATCAGGAAAATGTAGCGAGAGTTCCACACACTTACTTCACATCCAAATTTAAACGAATTCTTCGTTTCTTTCCTTTCTTTTAAAACCTCTATTTTCTTGTAGCTTCCTTTTTCTCCTTTCTGACACGTCGAATTGTAGATTCTTGTCCTATCAAAAAAAAAAAAAAAAAAATATATATATGTATATATAAATATATATATGTATATTATTAAAATATATAACATAATAATATAAATATAAATATATATTACGTATTTTTAAAAAATATATAATATTAATTAAAATATATAATACAATTATATAAATTTAAAATATCAAAAAATATATATATATATTCTATTAAAATCCTATTATATATTTTAAAAATAATCCTAAATAATATCTAACATTATCGAAAGTCCGTCTTTTCACAATTTAACGCTCGAAGTCCGAAAATTTCGTTTCACGTTTGCTTTTTCGAATTCTTCGTAGCGTAGAAACGGAGGTTTCGAAGCGCAGAGTAAGTGCCGAGACTTAATTCTCGCGTGTATCCGAGTTTGTTCAGTTAATAACGGCCGTTTATTCGAGACATATGTGGCCGCGATTCATCAGAGATCGCCATTGTTTACGGTACGTCATAACACCGATGTTCTCGGGGAATTGATGGCCGTTTCATTCCTGGCTTCGTTTTACGCGCGTCTGGAAAGTATCATAGCCGAATTCTTTCCTCCGTTTCTTCTCTTGCGCTGGAATGACGTGCCACGCGTCGAGAATTTTTTGTTCCAAAACTGTAATATTTTCTCAGTTTTAAGTATGTATAAATATAAACAAAATAGACAAAACAAATAATAAATTTATTATTTCTCAATAATTTCTATTCAGTGTTATCGTACCAACGAGTTCAAAATGAAAGCGACGAATTATTGTATACGGTCACTCGTTATGGTCCGCAATCAGTTGCCAGCGCAAGAGGTTAAGGATCTACAAGTAATGTCGTTTTCTGACACTGTAGAAAATTTTATTTTATTTCACTTAAAAGTTAATACAGTTTTAATCTGTAATATAATTTTAATGTCACTAAATGTCAATGTATTTAACTAGAATATAGGTTATATTAGGCATAACATAGGTTATGTTATAACATACTATATATAATATATTATAGCATAAAGTGTCATACTAAGTAAAAATTATATATTTAAGTAAAACAAAATAGGTGAAACAAATGATAAATTTATTACTTCTCAATAATTTCTATCCAGTGACGAGTTTTCAAAAAAAAAGCGACGAATTATTGTATACGGTTCGGTCACTCGTTATGGTCCGCAATCAGTTGCCAACGCAAGTGGTTAAGGATACCTACAACTAATGTCGTTTTCTGACACTGTAGAAAATTTTATTTTATTTAAAAATTAATACAGCTTTAATCTGTAATATAATTTAACAATAAACTCACTAAATGTCAATGTATTTAACTAGAATATGTTATGTTAGGCATAACATAAGTTACGTCGTAACATATTATATGTTATATATTATAGCATAACATATTATATGTTATATATTATAGCATGTTATAATAAGTAAAATTATATATTTAACTAAAACAAAATAGGGAAGACAAATGATAAATTTATTACTTCTCAATAATTTGTATCCAGTGATACCGACGAGTTCAGAAAGAAAGCGACGAATTATTTTATACGGTTTAGTCACTCGTTATGGTCCGCAATCAGTTGCCAGTGATTAAGCGACAAGCTGGTAAAAAAAGCTAGTATAGTTTTGAAATTTGAAACTGAAGATTAAAGACAAGAGATCCGAACAATTACTTTACGTGTTGATTACATTCTTTTTTCTTAATCGTTTTCTGTGTTGTTAATTTATTGTTCCAAGAAAGGGCATAAAAAAAAAAAAAAAAAAAAATAAAAGAAAATAGCAAAAAGGGGATTAAAAGAGAAATTATTCGGCAGTCATCTCGTTGGATGGATGACAGGTGTATTTAGATTGAAGCGGGGGACTCCCTCACGAGCTAGAACAGACGTTGATGGGTCAGATTCGCTTTTAACCACCGGTTATGATTCCGACTGAATCGGATCTATCGAAAGCGAGCGATCGGCTCGTTCCTATATCATTCCGTTGACTTTGAAAAAATATAATTAACGATCAGGTGGCTGGACGCCGGGTTCCTCGATTCGTATAATACGCGGCGTCGAAGGGAACGCGTAATGTCATGCTGTCACACGATTCGAAACAACTCGACAGCCTTTCTGTTAATCGGCCCAATTATCTATCTCGGGCTTTTGCTTTTCGTTCTCGTCGTCTTGCACGGACTGTCTGTCGGAGAAAATCGTTACCTATCTTACATTGGAGACGTAAATTTCGGAAGAAAACTGGTTTCGATCTCCCAGCAATTTGTTGCCGTCTATAAATCAGACAGTTAAGACAGAGGAGAGGATAACTCTTTTGGGGAAAACAGCTCGGTAGAGCGGAGAATTAACAGTTCTTTGCGAGGAATCATGTTGTATTAGACAACTCACTTGCAAAGTAATACATAGTGTTTTGTAACTAGCGATTTTATGAATGAAAAAAATGAATCGAAAAGAAAGAGTAAAACTTTGTCGCCGAAGCCTCTGTTTTCAAGAAAATCGAGTTCAGATAACACGAGAATTAACAAAAATGAAGTGAAAAGTGTAGAGAAAATAGGCTTTGAAAATATGTGTCGTTTAAAATTTTACAGGAAAAACTTTGTTCTATACTTTTTTTTACTTATTTTCATACATGTTGAATAACCTGTTGTTAATTATTGATTTCTGTCACATCTAGAGTTAGCTAAATTCAAGTATACTCGATTTTCAAACTCCATTTTCTCAAAAACGAAGGCTTTAATGGAAAATTTTTATTCTTCCTTATCGATTTACTTTTTCACGTACAATCGCCTCCACTAGTTACGAGATATCCTTAAATATATTATTGTGGGTATTCTCGGAAAAGGCCCGAAATTTTCTCCATTGCCCAACAACGAGACAATTGTCGCCAATGGAGTGCCACTTGAGATGTTTAGAGCGAAGGCTAGGCCTGGGAATATTTGTTTCAATCGCCTAGAACTTGGAATATTAGAATGTGCGAAGGACGAAAGTTTTCGAGAATACATATCCAAAAGAAAGGAGGTAGAGAGTGGCGAGTCGTCAGAGAAGACAATACTAGAGACAGTAGCTAGTTTAGTTTTAATCTTTTTCTGCAGCATTGAGACTCTTATCTCTGTTAAATCTTAACTGTTAACTTTTTTAATAAGCTGCAACGTTATTCAACAACATGGGATAAAATATCCCCTTACTTTATTCCTACAGAAGTGATTTTCCACTTATTCTTCGCCTCTTCTTCGCTTGTGTACATTATATGCAGGAACACTTTACATATCATATCTTTTGTTCAAAATCACTCTGGCGAAATTGAGACGTGAGACACCCTGTGTGTTTCGCAAAAAAAAAAAAAAAAGAAATAGATTTATCACCATATAAATCTCGACAATAACACCGAAGTGTCGCGAGTGACATTTCATCCCCGTGGCATTGGATCCGTAATTTTTATAATTGTAACTTTCAAACTCTGGACTGCGAAAACCATATTCCAACCGATTCACCGGAGCGGCTGTGAATTTCTCAGTTTCAGCGAACGACACGAAAGCGTCGCGTCGCGTCGGGGGCAATTGGGAGTGAAGAAGGGCGCGCGAGGTAACGCGATGCCAGCGGGGGAGGTTTCGTAACGATATCTAGCGACGATACGCATGCACGAGCGGGTCCGTGGATCCATTGCAGAAGAAACCATACGTGATGGCCTCGGTGACCGGAGGGTAAATTGGACCGCGGACGGGGGTGGACACGGCAACGTGAAGAGGTGGGAAGGGGGAGAAAGAGGGCATCTGGCTCCTTACAATTAAACGAAGCCTCGGAAGCCCTCGAAACCGAGCCGTCGAGCAGTCAACAGCTGCGCATCTGAATACTAATTTCAAATGTTTACACACCCGCGCGCTGCAGCCGGCACCCACGCTCCTCCGTCGTGGAGAGCCGACGCGTTCGAGAGACTTCTAGGATCGCGTCCTGCCGCTGTGTTTCTCCTTCTCCTCCACTTTCCTCACCGTGTTCGAGAAACCCAATCTAACTCTCCTCGAGGTTTGCTTTGCTCGTTAGAAAGAACAACTGAACGCGATGGTTACATGCGGTTCTCTCTTTTTTTTTTTTTTTTTTTTTTTTTTTTTTTTATTATTATTTAAAGTCGCATCGATCATTTGCATGGGTTGTTGTTATTGTTGGCTCGTGCTTGGAACTAATTCTTCACATTAACAATTTGTTACGAAGGTCAGACTGTCTTAGAAACTGTTTTGGGACCAATTCTTTGTCGTTCTAGGGAAGTACTTGTGTTCGCGGTGTATTTCCTGCACCGGACAATATCGTTCCATCGTCAATTGAACGACGCACAAGTGATATTTGTTTCTTAATTTCCAAACAAGTTTCGTTTCGAAGTCAGATTTATTAATTCAATATCTTAATTAATTTCTTTCGATTTTCCAAGCACTTCGATCCAATTTTATTCCTACTGCTTACACGAGACGAAAAATTCTCAATACCATATTTCTGCTCATTGAAAATTCAACTT
>NW_025110205.1:412976-464740 GCF_011392965.1 Frieseomelitta varia | reverse complement strand
TTTTATTCCTACTGCTTACACGAGACGAAAAATTCTCAATACCATATTTCTGCTCATTGAAAATTCAACTTCATCTCCCTTTTTAACTTTGCACAAGTTACATTTATTCCTTACTTTCCAAACAAGTTGTGGTAGTGGTTACCATGGATAGTTATATATTGTGGAACGAATATACATAATGTTTGTATGGAAGGATGAGTGTAGCGAGAGTGTGCATATAATTGTGGTGTGGTGTGATCTGAGTGTATGATATATTTCATGGCAGAGGAAAGAACGAATGAGAGAGATGTATGCGAGAACAATTGAGAGCGAGCATGGTGAAGAGAAACATTTATGATCAGGAAGATCCCCAGACGCAAAGCTTGAGAGACGAGATAGAGAGAGTGAATCGATGAGAGTTAAACATTACATGCGTTTCATAATTTATATTAAATGTATCAATAATCAGTGTGTTTGTTATTTCGATTCACTAACACAAGTTTCGTTTCGAAGTCAGATTTATTAATTCAATATCTCAATGAATTTCTTTCGATTTTCCAAGCACTTGAATCGTTTCATTCCTACTACATACTACGCACGAGATGTGTAAAAATTCTCAATACCATGTTTCTGTTCATCGAAAAACACAGTCACGTTTCCTCTCCCTTTTGCTGTGACCCCGCCTCCCCCTCCCTTCCTACCGTTCCCGAAAATTTCGCGTTAATCATTCATCCGGGCCGCAGCTTTAAAAGCCTTCGACTACGAAATCCCGGCGGCACCCTCATCTCCATACTGATTTCACGGTTGTCACGGGGTCCCCGGCCAAATATTTATGAAGATGTAACCGTTATTTTGATAAGCGGCCTCGAATTGATATCGAAAGGTACCCTTCTCCTCGGCAGGGCTCGAGGCCGGCCCTCGAGGGGCCACGCAAGTGCGAATATAAACGCGTCCACGCGTCTCTCCCCCACCGAGTGACACGATCTCGCCAAGATCTCTCTCGCTGCTGTTTCAATATTGGGGTGGTTGCTGCCTCGCCGATCAAACACGCTCGGGGCCCCCGTTCCTCGCGCACCCTGAAACCTATTCCAAATAAACTTATCGTGTAATCATCATTTCTTTTTTTCACTCTTCTCTCTCTCTCTTTCTTTCTCTCTGTCCATGTTTCCCCACGAGATTTCCATGGATTACTCGCGGCGTGATTCGGGATTAATGGACGAAGCGCGAATGTTTCTGAATCTACTTAGCGTGACTATGGGGATCTGAACCGAACTGGTGGAACTGGAATCGTGACTGTGAACTGTGAGAAATGTGTGAGAATAGGGTAGACGGGAGACTCAGACACTGTTCAAGGCCTGTAAGACATGGATTGAATTATAAATCGATGGTACTTAATGTTTTCGCGTGTATACTTGGTAAGAGGCGAAAGGTTTCTTAATGCGTGGAAGCAAGTCAAGTGAAAATGTCTTATCTCGCTTTTGTCCGGTTGCCTGCACCGGTGTGTTGACTGGGAAGCTTCTCTCGCTTGTTGCTTGATTCACCTATAAAAGCACGTGCAGTTCTGTTCCGATTCTGTGCGCCTCTCAGAATAATTCAGTGTCTGAATTCTCCAGAAGGTTTAGTTATAACAACTACCTTTTGCGTTCTTGTTTCTTTCGACAGAATAGTGAGATTTAGCAAACCAATTCTGACACTGGCGCGATACAGCTCGAAGGCTTCTTCATCATTCACGCATCAGACAATTCTTCATGAGCTAGCACGGAGGTAGTACAGCAAAATACGAAAATACTCATTCTTGATCTTCCATTCTGAAATCGACGCCGAAGAAACAATTATTAACGAAATTTGTGGATCTTCTTTTTCTAAAGCAAGCTCAGACAATCAGGTATCAGACTATTCAAAAATGAAGTTAGTTACTTACATCATACATTAATTTTTCAAACAAAAATCTAACCTCAAATTTTTAAGAGATTGAAATAGTTATACTGGTATTTTTCGAATTGTGATAGATTAAAAAAGATGTTTCTATTAGAATCTCTTACCGTATAAAATAGATATTCCACTGTCGAATAAAAGGAAATAGAAAAAAATTCGTCCCGAAAGTGTATCACGTGCGTCCAAAGTATATATTTTCAATTTACGATTGTTCTAATACGTCAATAAATGTCGTATGTGTCTAATATTATATAATATTATTTAAATATTACTATATATAAATATAAATGTTATACAATATTATATAACATTTACGTTTCAATACGTCAATAGATGCCGTATGTATCTAATATTATATAATATTATTTAAATATTACTATATATAAATATAAATGTTATACAATATTATATAATATTTACGTTTCAATACGTCAATAGATGCCGTATGTATCTAATATTATGTAATATTATTTAAATATTATTATACACAAATATAAATATTATATAATATTATATAATATTTACGTTTCAATACGTCAATAAATGCCGTATGTATCTAATATTATATAATATTATTTAAATATTATTATACACAAATATAAATATTATATAATATTATATAATATTTACGTTTCAATACGTCAATAAATGCCGTATGTATCTAATATTATATAATATTATTTAAATATTATTATACACAAATATAAATATTATATAATATTATATAATATTTACGTTTCAATACGTCAATAAATGCCGTATGTATCTAATATTATATAATATTATTTAAATATTATTATACATAAATACAAATGTTATACAATATTTAATTATATTATTTAATTATATTAAATATTAAACATTAAGTTATATTAAACATTATATAATTTAAATTCATGAACTCTTCTTTTTACGTCGATTTTTCTATTTTTCTTAAAATATTATGGGCAACTACGAGGGCACGCATTTTTCGCATCTTCAAAGAGAGGAGGGGGTGAAGAATGACATGCATTTTCATAAATTTCGAACGGCTTAATACTTTATGCATGCAGGATCGCCGATTTGTCTCGGTAAGCTGAGAATGTCCACGTGCGAAGGTCGTGCAGAGGATCGCGCAAAGCCACCCTTTTTCCCTGCCTCTCCCCCCGATCCCGCCACCAGAAACACGCGTAGGGTGACGGGCCACGTGCGCGTCGAGGGGTTGCACCGCCCCTGCATACGCGCAAGGTGCCTCCGTGCTTATTGCGCACTTACATTCGCCACGGTGTTTGATTAAAGCTACGCGATCATCTCTTTCGCCAGTCACGTTGGCGACGTCAACCTGGCCCAGGCACTGGCAGGAATTTAGGAATCAACCCCATTCAGTTGACGTGCCATACTCTGTAAACGATTGATCGTTGCAACGGTGTAATTTATAAAATCGACTCATCTTTTATTCATGTTAATTAATCACAAATGTAGACTGTGAATTTTACGCATTTACAGGAAGTTTCGAACTTTGGAATTATTTATGTAACACAGAAAGATGGATATATATGATATACATAAATCTAGGGACGAAATATATTTAGAATGGACCAGATATTTAACCAAAAGGAGATATGGAATAGGTCTATTTTATAGGCACTTTACCAAATCATATATCTTGAAATATTGATTAAAATCTAAAGCGTATCATTCTATGGAATGCGCTATATAGATATTAACTATCTCGTGACTAACTGAAACTAAACGCACGCAACTTGAAGCTAAGACGCGAGATCCCTCGTCGTCCATCGGTGGCCCGCTGGAGGCCTAATAGTTTACTTATCAACTAATTGTACCTACAGTTCAGTTCAGATCGTGAAATAAAGAATGAACAGAAATTTTCACGATCTAAACTGAACTGTAGGTTGCGTAATTCTTAGCTTGATATCATTTCACAAACATTAAAGTTTATAAGTTTTTAATTTAGCTTGATAACGTTTTACAAACTTTAATGTTTGTAAAATTCATCGTTCCTAATTTAGGACTAACTGAAAGAAATGGTACAACATTGTAGCTCATTGGATTCGTATTGAAATCAGCTGTCAAAATGCGAATGAAAAAAATGTATGGTCTGATTTAAAAAAGATCAATTTGACCTCGAAATTTCCTTCACCATTGTACGAATGAAAAAAATTGTTAATTCTACGTAAGACATCTTTTAATACTGAACAGCTTTTGTGCAAACATTTTTTTCGTATCTTCAACACATTCCGAGTTATTTCACTATACTCAGTTAGACGGACCCTGTTTATCCAGAGTATTATAGTTTCTATAATCGTTTGCTTTTTGCAGTACGAATTTATGTAAACATTCACAGTCTAGTTAGAATAAAATTCCAGCATATGGAATTATTAATAAAATACGAAATTTTAATCAGTTGTCTTCTGTTAATATATTTATTACACAAGCTTCTATTAATATATAATATAATATAATATAAATTATAATAAGTATTATAATATTAATATATAATATAATATAGATTATTATAAACATTATAATATTAATATCATAATATAATATAAATTATAATAAATATTATAATATTGATATAATAACATAATATAAATTATACTAAATATTATAATATTAATATATAATATAATATAATAATATATTTTATTAAAAAAAATCACTCGAGCATCGAAAGAAAATATACTGTCACATAAATTTCCATAGAAAATTATAAGTTAGCCGTTTTAACCATTTTGATAGTTGTTTTTGATTGTCAAGCGAGTTTAGTCCTTCTGATTCAACACGGCAGAGCGAATAACGCGGTGTATCGATACTTCCCTGCGCGTGTATACAATTGGATATACATATACATATGGATATTGGATGTACACGGAAGTATCGGCAATCGCTCTTTTTTCTTTTTTTTTTTTTAATCCTCGATAGACCGTTCGCTTTCAAATTCAAACGTCGAAGAAACGACAGCGATAGGTTTCCATTCGAGCGGAGCTTCAATTCGACCCCTGGCCGGCTTTCCCTCCCTCCCCCTTTAGCACTCGCGAGAGAACATATGTACTCTGTGAATATGAACACACACACACTCTCTCTCTCTCTCTCTCTCTCTTTCTTTCTTTCTTTTTCTCTTTCGATCGTGAGTGACCGGTGCTCTGCAAACGCTCGTACTTACTTGTACGCGTGAACGTGAAGCGTTTCAATGCGGGCGAGTCCACCGGGTGTCCGTTCTCAAAGGGACCGGCGCGAATTAAGAACCTGCCGATCTTCCTTTCACGCTTTTACGTTTCATCTATTTCGTTATGATGTCACATCGATCGAGCATTGTGCGTTTCAATCCTTCGAGAAATGTAATAATGAGAACGTCGAGGGTGACCGTTCGTTTTCACCGGATGAAACTGTGACAAAATCTGCTTGATGCTTCTGCCGATAAGAAGTATTTCATCTGGAGCCTTTTTAAAAGCCCGCGCCCCGATAACGCGCTCGGGATCTAGAATGGATTGATCGCCACTCATCCTTCTTTCGGCCTCCCTCCTATGTTTGCACTTTGCACCGCACGAGAATGAAAACACCCCTGTGTTTCGGTGCTTCTTTCATTTTGCAACGAGCCGTGTTTCTTTCTCCCACGAGGAAGTGGATTTCGCCGGTGTCGAACCCACCGGGGCAAAGAGTGATTGGTCGTGGTGCAGGTAAATCGCGATTGAATAAGGAGAAGCACGATGCAAGTAATTTTCTAAGTGAAAGATCGAGGTCTCGCCTTCTCCTTTTAGAACGGAACGCGTATCCAGGAACATTAAAGTTGCAATGTTTTCGAATAGTGTAAAGAGAATCATAGATAAATTCTACACCTTCGATTTGATGGGAATATATGCAAAGAATCTGCTGGAAAATTGACTTTGACTTTGAATTTCAAGTTCAAATATTTGTTGTTGTTGTTGTTGTTGTTGTTGTATTCTACTTATTACGTAGGTGAAACTTTTTCGAAAAACCATAGATCACTACTTAATAGTTCCTCTAAAAAATGGTAAGAAAGTTTCTTAATCATTTAATCTTGCAGACACGTGCGTGCTAACAGCGACTTTATATAGTTCTGGGATTAGGTTTGGCTAACGTTTGATTTATCATAGTTGTAGCATCAGTACAGATGAAGTTAGATAAAATTAATTGTCAACATTATTCGAAATGCAAACGTAAATGGACATAAATTACGTAATATAGACATCCACGTGTCCAGAACTATAAAGTCGCTGTTAGCACGCACCTGTCCACAGTGTTGAACGATTAAGAAACTTTTTTGCAATTTTTTCAAAAGAACTATAGATTGCGTTCATCTGTGGTTCCTTGGAAAAGTTTTACTTTCGTGATGAATAGAATGCAATGCAAAAAAAAACAGAAAAAATTTTTGCACTTTGCAACAAGTTCCTTACGTATATTTTCATTAAATCGAAGGTGTAGAATTCATCTACGACAGCCACGGACAAATTTTTCTTAACACCCTGTACATAATGAGCAGTATTGAAGAATTTTCTTAACCAATGAATTTTTTTTCTTAACCTCTTGCTCTGGAATGACGCACGTTTTTTGTTTCAAAATTCTAATATTCTCTTCGTCTTAAATATATTTAAGTAAAACAAAATAGGCAAAACAAATAATAAATTTATTACTTGTTAATAATTTCTATCCAGTGATGTCGTATCGACGAGTTCAAAAGGAAAGCGACGAATTATTTTGTACGGTTTGGTTATTCGTTATGGTCCGCAATCAGTTGCCAGCGCAAGAGGTTAAGGATACCTACAAGTAATGTCGTTTTCTGACACTGTAGAAAATTTTATTTTACTTAAAAGTTAATACAGCTTTAATTTGTAGTATAATTTAACAATAAACACGCTAAATTTCAATGTATTTAACTAGAATATAGGTTATATTAGGCATAACATAGGTTATGTTATAACATATTATATATAATATATTATAGGATAAAGTGTCATAATAAGTAAAATTATATATGTAAGTAAAAACAAATTAGACAAAACAAATAGTAAATTTATTACTTCTCAATAATTTCTATCCAGTGTTATCATACTGATGAGTTCAAAATGAAACCGACGAATTATTGTATACGGTTTGGTCACTCGTTATGGTCCGCAATCAGTTGCCAGCGCAAGAGGTTAAGGATCTACAAGTAATGTCGTTTTCTGACACTGTAGAAAATTTTATTTCACTTAAAAGTTAATACAGTTTTAATTTGTAATATAATTTAACAGTAAACACACTAAATGTCAATGTATTTAACTAGAATAGAGGATATATTAGGCATAATATAGGTTATGTTATAACATATTATATATTATATATTGTAGCATAACATGTTGTAATAAGTAAAATTATATATTTAAATAAAACAAAATAGGCAAATCAAATAATGAATTTATTACTTTTCAATAATTTCAATTTTCAAGAATTATTGTATACAGTTTGGTCACTCGTTATGGTCCGCAATCAGTTGCCAGCGCAAGTGGTTGACAAAGAATTTTTTTAACAAATGAAGAATTTTCTTGAGAGATACAAGAAATGTCTTGAGAGATCGTAGCGAAAGACCAAATTACCAAAGAAACTTTTTAATATCTCTACACGCGTTTGAATTTCTACAGTTTTCACGAAAAATGTACCCACTACGTGACATAAGGTTATTTAAAAAAAAAAAAAAAAGAGAAGGCTCACGATTGTCAATCCAAGCTACACTACATATCGAATCGAATTGTTGACCATTTTTTCATCGTCGTCAGTGCTGCTTCTCGATATACTCATTGTTAGAAATTATCAACGTACGACGAGTTAACTCGCTGTCACAGAAATGCTTCTCTGCGCGTAAGGCGATAGATAGCTGGTCGTGGAACTTCGTAGAAAATCGACGTAGATTTAAACGTATTATAGATGGTTTTTATCGATCGTAGATTTACACGTAAACGTTTCTCAATTGACTACTCATTTTTCGTTTTATCTCCGCAGTGAAAAAGAAAAATTAAATCGACTGTAATAGAATGGAGACGTGGAAGAAGACGAAATTTTCCGAGCGAGAGGCGCCTCGCTTCCCGGAGATTTCGTCTCTCGGAGGAGGACAAGCCGACGGTACACGGAGATGATTAGTTTGGGGAGAATCGGGAACAAGCGAAATGTAGAGTACACGCTCTGTACTACGAGGCTACGTATATGCTCTATCCTCTATGCCGGTGCAACCGGCAATCGGCTCCGGCTAGGCTCCTCCGCTCTGTTCGCCCGCTGTTCATGTAAACAGTTAATCTAAATCTCGAGCAAGCAGCGATGTAATGTTATGCGGCGCGCAAGACTCATTATACTTGTAAACCAGTCCGAGCCTCGACCACAGCCCAAACACACACGCGAGCACCGCGGGGGCAGCGCTCAACGTATCCTCACACGTATACACGCGTTTTCACGCACAAGTGCAGCGATCCGCGCGGGCGTGCGCGTCTATTCGAACGAGGACGCGCGCGGTCTGTCTCATAGATTCGCGCGAGAGGGCCCTTCAGGCTACGTGAACGTTCGCTGGCCGACGGTTTGAGCGACGGTCGCATCGAAAATCCACGGTTTGAGCCAATTCCATCCAGAATTCCATGTCCGCGCGTTCCGCGTTCGTCGGATTTCTCGCGAATTTATTGCTCCAAGGCGGGATCCACAAGCTCCCTCCCTCCGTCGCAATTGCGTCTCAATTGTGTCACTTAGTATGCCTATTGGAGCTACGTGGCTGACGAAAATTGAATCTGAAAGATTAATTGGGAAGGTTGGTTCCCAATTGAGGGATGTTGAGGTGTAGGATGAAGAAAATAAAAAAAGAAAAAAAGAAAACGGAACTGCACGCAGAGTAGATTTGACGAAAGATTGTCATCAAATGAATTTACGCGACGTTGTAATTGAAATTGAGGCGATAGACTCTCTTGAAAGAAATCTGAAAGAATTTTTTATAATGGCAAGCCAAGATGGCATTAAGATTGCGCACATTATGAGTTACTAGTGGCAATATTCACTTAAGGTAAATCAAATTTAAAGGTAAAGGTAATCTTTATTTATATATAATATTATATATAATATTTAAAGGTAATTTTTAGGTAGTTACTTAATATTATTTTCGCGAACCACAGATTGGGTACCGCTGCAACAGATAGATGTAGTCAACGACAGATCGGTGTAGTTTCGGCGTTGAAGTAAAAGAGTACGTCACAAGGCGGACTTTGACAAAAGATCGTCACGTATATATAAATTCATAACACTTTCAACGTTTTTTTTCAAAATTAATGAACGATCGACTCTCCTCGAGGCGATTTCGCCCGTCGTTGGCGCGCGATTTGAACGTGGAAACGAGGAAAACGAAACCGCACTTGTCCTTTCGACGAAACACGAGCCGAGATGGAACAGTCGGGTGAAAAATCGACCGACCAGCGAATTATCGCGAGTGGCTCCTCCTCTCCCTCCCCCCCCCCCCTTCGGTGTGAAAATTAGCGCGGCAACGTTGCGTTCAAAGTGGTCCCGCGTACCGTACGCGCACGTTGCATGAGCGTAGCGCCAATCAGAGCTCGTGAAACCTTCGCGCGGCCTTCTCGCGGCTTCCGCTCGCACCACGCTGAAGCACCGAGTCAGCCCGATACACACGTTCGAAATTTTTCGCCGGCCGATTCCATTTCCACGCCGTTTCCTTCCTCTTCGCCCTCCCCGGCCCCTTCATTCTCGCTCAGACACGGCCCGGTACGCGGAGAACAATGCCCGAGATCCGACGCGGATAAATCGATTTTTACGCGACATAACTTTCATAGTCCGCCTCCGTCCTCCTCGCTCCGCTTCCTTCTCGCCGGGCGAACCGATCCCACACACCCACACCTCCTCCTCCTCGTTTGGCGAACGTGGCTGGTGCGTGTGGCACACACGGCTACCGGGAGCTTCAGCAGCCGGCTGACGGTCTCCCGAGGCGTGAACCCGTGGACGAAGTTATGTTACGTTTCCATCGTGGGGATTAGCAAAGCTAATTCGGCCGGCGTGGAGTTCCGGTGCCGACGCGCGACGCCTCACACCGCTGAGGAAACACCGTGAGGAACACACCGTCCCTTCGCAACGTCGTTCGTTTTCGCATTCTCTTCCCTCGGAATACATTTTCACGTTTGGCTTTCAGAGTGCGAAGAATTGGGCTAATTCTTCTTTTTCGAAGGATCCTAAATTTTTGTAAAGTAAATTCCTACGTTCTTTATATTTTAGGATCGACTTGCGGTATCGATTTTTGCTGACGATGGATTTATTTCTAACGATAGCACGATTTTTGTTAAATGATAGTCGATATTTCTGCAATTGGAATATATTTCAATGTGTTGATTCAGAGTATGGAGAATTGTGTGAATTCTTTTCCTCGGTTTTGTTTAAAGGACCTCAAATTTTTGGCCAGTTCCTATGCTCTTCAGGGGGTATCGATAGTACGATTTCTGTTATGAAATGACTTCTGGTAGTATGATTTTTGTTAATGATCATCATCATTTTCCAACTGGAGTACATTTTTACATTGGTTTCCAAAGAGTGTGAAGAATTGGGTTAATTTTTCTTTCTAAAGGATCCGAAATTATTGCAGTAATTTCTACGCTCTTTAGATAATACTAATTTTTGTTGATGATAATATGATTTTTGCTAATGATAATCGATATTTTTGGTCAGTTCCTATGCTCTTCTGATAGTACGATTTTTGTTAATGATTTTTCTAATAATATGATGTTTGTTAATGATCATCATCATTTTCCAACTGGAATATATTTTACATTGATTTAAGGTAAGGAGAATCTTGCTTTTAAAGGATTATTGTAGTCCAAATTATTGTAGTCAATTTCTACGGCTCTTTTGATAACATCGATACGAGTTTTGCTGTTGATAAAAAATTGAAATAAATTATAATTAAACGACAAAGTTTTCTAGTTCTTTTCAAATCATATTTCATTACAAACATCTTTTATAAAATTTGTATTGTTTCATAAAAATATTGTATATATAATTACAATTTCTTTTTTGGCTTAAAATGATTTAAAGTGTAATATTCAAAATTTGTGCTTTATCTAAATTTTATGTGCTTCAATAACAAATGCAGCGTATATTCGACATGAACATCGAAAGGGTTAAGTTAATACTCCACGAAATCCTTCTTTCGTTTTCTGCTTTACATAAATTTCATAGTACTTCAATAACAAATGCAAATCTTCTCTTCTCACCACGTGACTCGCCATTAAACGAAAAAAAGTTATATTTTCTCTTTCGACTTCTCCATTCGACCATAAACATCGAAAAAACTGAATTAATAACTGTTTAAAAAATGTCGTGTCTTTCTTCAACCGCAAGTCACTTTCGTTATTTTCACTCCGAAAGCAGCAAAAAAACAAACCAAACCAAAAGAAGAAAAGAAAAAAAGTAGAAAAGTGGAAGAAGAAATTAAAAGAGCAAGAAACAAAGAGATTCGTTTCTCTCTGCTTTTACAAATTCCTTTTCCTTCCCCTCTCGCTTTTGTTTCGTCCATCTCACTTGGCAAAGTTATATTCATCGTTCGTGCAGCGAGGTCACGAAGCTTCGGGCCTCACGGAGGGCAAGCGCGTTACTAACGGCAGTTAGAACCGAACCGGCAACGAAAAATCTGGCGCCCATATTGGACCATCTATATTTATAAGATCTATATCGCGGCTCGCCATCAAGATCCAAACCGAGAGTTTCGGTCTGCTGTCGGTGGTGGTGGTGGTGGTGGTGGTGGTTGTGGTGCTCTTTGACCCAGGAAATTATAATACATCTGGCCTGAAAGTTATCCACGTCCTTCTGCTCGCAGTGGCAGAGATCTGAAATCCAACGTGCACGTTCATCCGGCACGTTGACTCCTCTAATTTGACGATTTGCATAATTGCCCAAGGGGCGGAGGGAGGGAGGGAGGGAGGGGGGGATGGCTGTTTATTTTCCCCCCGGCGAACAAAATGAAAATGAGACACGTGTACGAGCTCCGTTCACCGGGAAATTTAATAAGCCGTACACAATGCACAAGTTCGGTGAAATCGTTGAATCGCCATAGAAATCTCGCTTGTTCCCCCTTCTATTTCGGGCCTCGATTCTTCACGGAGGAAACGCGCTAATGACGCCGACTGGCAACGATTTCGTGAAACGGAAACACAGCGAAATTTCAAGGCGCTTTCGCGTCAAGATTTTACTTCAATTTTAATTGAACGCGGAATCGATCGATAATTGAAAGCGAGACGCGAAGGTTCATACGTTCAGACGTTTTCTCGGTGATAACCTTTTTTTTTCGCTTCTCAAACACGCGCCGATCGATATATAAAATTATGTCTCCCTCGAGAATCCGATTACCGGAGTTTTCTCCTCGCGTTACGAAACGAACAAAGAGAAATCTAATTCACGAAGCTTTCCATTTTGCATGTAGTAATATCCGTCTGGCGCATTTGCATTGCCGAATTTCGACATTGCATGAGCTATCGGTGATTGTCTGTAATTAGGATGGTAAGGAAGATAGTAAAACCGATTTGCAAAACTATTAAATTCCAGACGTTCAACATTTTCGTGGCATACGTATTTTGTTTGCTCGAAGGTATATTAATATGAATAAATAAATGAAAATATCTATCCAACCGTGTCGAAATGCATGAATCGCAATAATTTAAGTGACAATTATAATAAATAGGTTTCGCGTAATTATGTCTCTAGGATCAATGTTAATTTTGATAAGAGTACGAGTATCTGAAATCAGTCGTATTGGCTCGGAGTCGATTATTAATACTAAACTAACTCAAAATGACCAGTTTATAATTTTCGTTTTTGACATTTTGCAGGCGTGTATAATAATAGTGTGTGTTTTAAAGATTATTGAAGTAAATTTTTTCGTAAAATGTATGAATAAATGCTATACTCTCCACTGTACAGGATGGGCCAAGAATTACTTCTTTTTTTAATTATATATTTACAAACTTGCGAACTTTTTTGGCAGTTGACATTCGAAAGAAATTGCTTTTAAAACACAATGAAAAAAAAAAAATCATGCTTGAACTTAAATTTTGATAAATTTAAAATTAACAAAATTAGTTTTCTTTTATATTTTGATGTTTCATTTAAAAAGAAAAAGAGAGAGATAGGTGTGAGGAAACCTTTGGCCCACTTCTGTATTATAATTTCTCCATTCTTTTGGACTTCAATATTTCTGATAGAAAATTCACTGCTTCAATCTGTAGTTCTGCTGTTAATAAAATCAAAGTATACACTTGAGTTGAAATAAATGGCGCAATGATACAGTCGGTCACGAAAATATTCGGACACCGAGTATAGATTTGATCTTTATGTTCTGTATTTTATCTAAATGTACAAAGGACTAAAAAAAATGTACTCTGCTATGATGGAGTGCTGTTTTTAGATAACAAGAATGCGAAAACCTTTTATTTATTTGTTTGGCTAAAGTATAAGCTGTTATTATTAAATTATATATAATTATAAGTTGTTACTATTAAAGTATAAAGTAATTATTTCTGATATTTTATCAACGACCGTTCTAACAAATAATATTTATTAGACTAGACTCTCGTTTCGAACGTACCGCCGAGAAAGTGTCGATCGCGACTGTAACTGAACAACTGTGATCGATGTTCGTGCATTCGCGAAGAACAGAAAGAAGCTAGAAAAATATGCAAAATGACACCGAAAAATACTCTAAAGCCTGCGACAGCATGGATCCGCACGGACGTTCGTAGGTAGAAGAGTATAATCTTAATAAAAAATGCCGATGCTGGCAAGCAGCGACACGATTCTGCCAATCGATTGTCTCTGTCGTTCCACCGTGGCCGGGAAATAAGTCCGCTTCGTCGACATTCACATATTACGATATTATCAATTCAACGCGATGCATATGGCCGTCATTCGCCCGCATCTTCTCACGGGGATGTATAATATCCGCTGGTGAATACATACATGCGTGAACAGACAGATACACGCGCATTTGAATACGTTAATATACGGTCTGGCTCGGCATCGATACCTACACGCTCACACACGCACGCACGCACACACACATATGCGTCAACACGCGCGGGAGGATCGGTTGTGTTTCAGAGAAGTATTCGTCCCTGTGTTTCTAGCAAATTGAACGTATAGGGTGTTTCAGAACTACAAATTTAACTGTTTACGGTCGAAAGGCAATTCCGCCTGCATGCTTTTGCTAACAACCGCCATTAGCGCCGGTTCAAATTGTGGATTTTGAAAGGTCAATATACACGGGACTCGTTCAGCTTGTTGACCTTAAATTGTTTGCGACGAAAAGCTTTTTACATCGTGAAGATGTGACTTTTCGAACAGAGGGGATCCACGATTCCAGCATGGATCGCGATCCAGCGAAATTCACGCACACTGGGGTGTGTGTGTGTGTGTGTGAATGACAAGCCACAGTGAATCGAAAGAAAATGCAATATCGTCGAAAAGTTGACAGCGACATTGATCTGTGACCTCATTCAAAATATTCATACGCCGTTGTTATATATTCTCTGAAATATTTGTAATATTCATTCAATACTTGCAATATATATTCTTTAAAATACTTTCAATATATATTCGTTCAATACTTGTTATATATATTCTCTAAAATATGCATAATGTTTATTTATTCGACATTTATAATATATATTCTCCAAAATACTTGTAACATATATTCATTTATGAGTACGTAATGTATATTCATTCAAATACATATAATATATATTTTCTAAAATATTTATAACATATATTCTCTAATTACTTATAATATTACATTCAATATCTATAATATGTATTCTCTAAAATATTTATAATATTTCTTAATGTGCATTCTCTAAAATATTTATAATATTTCTTCATTACTTCTAAAATATATTTTCTAAATATTTTCATATATTTTCTAATATTTCTATAATATGTATTCTCTAAAATATTTATAATATTTCTTCATTCAATATTTATAATTTATATTCCCCAAAAATACTTGTAATATATATTCATTTATGAGTACATAATATATATTCGTTCAATACTTATAATATATATTTTCCAAAATATTTATAATATACATTCTCTAAATTACTTGTAACATTCATTCAATACCTATAATATATAATCTCTAAAATATTTATAATATTTCTTCATTACTTCTAAAATATATTTTCTAAATTATTCATAATATTTCTATAATATGTATTCCCTAAAATATTTATAATATTTCTTCATTCAATATTTATAATTTATATTCCCCAAAAATACTTGTAATATATATTCATTTATGAGTACATAATATATATTCGTTCAATACTTATAATATATATTTTCCAAAATATTTATAATATACATTCTCTGAATTACTTGTAACATTCATTCAATACCTATAATATATATTCTCTAAAATATTTATAATATTTCTTCATTCAATATTTATAATATATATTCTCCAAAATACTTGTAATATATATATATTCATTTACGAGTACATAATACGTATTCATTTAATACTTGCAATATATATTTTCTAAAATATTTATAATACATATTCTCTAAATTACTTGTAATATATATTCATCCAATACTTACAATGTATATTCTCTAAAATATTTATATTCAATGCAATGTATAATTATTCGGAGCATGTTTCACGTGTTCGTGATCGGCACAGCCCTAGCTGTCGCCCAATGGAAATGAAAGTGAAAAATTAATTTACAAAACAGAACCGAGGATTAAGCAATCACCCGCCGGCGAACTTAAACGATCGTAGCTGTTTGCTTATGTTTAACCCCGTTACTGTTAACTCCCCTCGCCCGTCCCCCTATCTGTCGCGTTTTCCCGGGTTTGTAGACGCGTACGGCATTTAAACTCGACGCAAAAAGCAATCCTATTGATTACAATGTGGCATACGAATCGAGGGGATGGCGAACGCGTTGGCGAACGCGTACCAGAGATATTTTAATGATCCGCGTAATGATTATAGTGCGCCCGATAGACACCGGCTGCATTGTTATAATGCAAATGCCGGCTGTTTGTTGCACGAATTTGGGAAAAGTTGTAACCGGTGTTTTTGGGATTTGTTTGGTCGTTGTAACTGGCGTTGTTGATGACCCTCGGCGACAATCATCGTGTTCTCCGGGTTAGGAGAAAATTTTCTTTCTCCTTCTTTTCTTTCTTTTTTTTTTTTTCCTCTCGAAATGAAGAGAACTTTTGGAATCGAACGCTTGAAATCTCGATGAAACATATACGTAAATATAATATGTAAATCTTAAACGTATAATATATTTATACATATAAATTTATACATATTATATTTATACGTATAAATTTATACATATAAATTATCAAGCTCATTCATTGTTTCTCCTACTTTTTCTTCTTTTTTTTAATAACACGTAACGAAACGTATCGCAAAAAGTTCAGTTCATGTTATTAATTTATACACGCTGACAAAAAAACGCTACGGAAGAAATTTAATTCCCATCAAATTTCAAAGGAATTTAATAATTTTGATTCCAAATTTCAGATTCCGTAGAACATTTAACAACTTTCAGAGTACACGGACGAAAGAACGGACGAACATTTCTAATATTCACCTCGACGGTGATCGCGTGTTCTTCCGGTTTCGTCTTTAAACGCGGCCAGATGTCTATTGTAACTCAATGTTCACCCTCAACCAGGCGACAGCTGTTCGAGTGGCGCCGTTTCCATCGGACACTCGGTATATTTCACGGACGACACGAATTAGGAAACGGCGCAACTAACGCGGCCATCAATTACTATTAGCATTACTTATTTTTGGAAGGTCACATATGGTCGGCAGAGGGTGACATCACCTCCTCCTCCTCCTCCCCCTCCCACGCCACGCACGCTCGTCTCTCTCCGTCTTCCTATCATTCGTATTTTAATCTTTCCTTGCACTCCAACTTTTTCTCAAGCGTTTTGCAACAACATCTTTCGTCTTTCTTACGCCGAACGTCTAAATTATTTATTTCGAAAGGAAAAATCATAGTAAGCGAGAGTTTCATTTTGAAACTATGACTATTGTTATCTACAATGCGCGGCATCAGAGAATTTAAATCTTCAAGGATCTGTCGCCAGTTGCTAAACAGAAAATATTCACCAACTAATGCATAACTTCGTTGCTTTTCATCTTCCTCGCTATCACTGGAAATCAAAGTCTTCTCTTTATGTTTCCGTAGAACGTCACTATCGTCAGAATCAATGCTCGATGCCTTAAAACAATCAGCATCTATAAATTATTTTTATATCGATTGAAAACAAAGGATTCATCGCTCATCTTCAAATAACTCGCTTTCTATTACACATTTTGACATGTATTTGTCCAGTCAGAGAGACTGCAGAATACCAAACTGACTGTACAAGAGAACATGCAATGGAATAGAATTTATTAATTATTATTCAATATTGAATAGAATATTAACTATTATTAAATATTAATTTTATTCATTCTCGTTATTTTACCTCATTCGGCGAGATCTGAACTCTCATTTAGTGACACCTGAGGAAACTTGAAATTTTTAGGAACCTGGAGGTTCGTTTGGAATTAATTTGAAATTTATATCGAGAAATTTTTGTCGAGTTTATCATTTTATATTAATGTAATTTAAAATTATGTATTCATTTTATATTAATTTATTATGATTCGGCAAAATATCAAATTTAACAACTATATATATATTTATGAACAAAAAGTTCCCGAACGAGAACTTGGGACTTGACCTAAAGGGGGGAGGATTTTGCTAGTTGGAAAATACCGCAGCGGCCTTGTTATTCGCGTAACTGCCACTTTGTTGCCTCTTGTTTTGCAACAGCGCGCCGGTGACACGACACGCGGTCCGTGATTCGTTGCGCTGCGGTCGCGAGCGCATTTTGCATCGCGGTAACTTGACAAGCAGCATGGTTGAATAGTCTAAATTGCGTTGGCTACGCGATTCCTACTCGTTCCGAGTCTGATCCGCAAATCCACTTGGACGTTTGCGGATATTTTCCTTTGACGTTTAATAATTCATTTGTAAACATTTCGATTTCGCGTTGTTTCATAATTTCTTCACAATTATATTCGATAATTATATTCAATCATTGTATGTATTTAATCGATCGTATCATATTTTCAGAATTTTTATATAAAATTAATTGTAGTCGATCAATCATTATATTTGATCGATCATAACACATTCGCAGAATTTTTATATAAAATTAATTATATTTAATCATATTTTATTGTAACTATATTCGATAACTGTGTCGATAATTATATCGTATTTTCAGGATTTTTATATAAAATTAATTATATTTAATCATATTTTATTGTAACTGTATTCGATAATTGTGTCGATAATTATATCGTATTTTCAGGATTTTTATATAAAATTAATTTAATCACATTTTATTGTAACTATATTCGATAACTGTGTCGATAATTATATCGTATTTTCAGGATTTTTATATAAAATTAATTATATTTAATCATATTTTATTGTAACTGTATTCGATAATTGTGTCGATAATTATATCGTATTTTCAGGATTTTTATATAAAATTAATTTAATCACATTTTATTGTAACTGTATTCGATAACTGTGTCGATAATTATATCGTATTTTCAGGATTTTTATATAAAATTAATTATATTTAATTATATTTTATTGTAACTGTATTCGATAATTGTGTCGATAATTATATCGTATTTTCAGGATTTTTATATAAAATCAATTATATTTAATCACATTTTATTGTAACTATATTCGATAATTGTGTCGATAATTATATTCGATCATTATGTTTGCTCGATCGTATCGTATTTTCAGGATTTTTTCGATATCGTTCCGTTGCGATAAATCGGGAAAATTACGTTCGTTCGACGACAGATTTCTCACTTTTCTTTTTTTCTTTTTTTTCTCGACAGAATCTTTCGCGCGCGACGTGCTCCTGTCTTGACCTCGCACGACCTTGCCCTTAATCCTTCAGTTTCACTGGATATGACCATTCGTTCGCCATTCAATCGATAGAACCCCTCCCCCTCTCTCCCCCCCAAACTTGCTTTTTCACGCTCCGCTCGTCGATTCTGCCTCGATCGCGATATTCTATATCAGATTACATCTTAATTGAATTAAATCGATTCGAGGAAGTTGGCTAATTGCATTATTTGCCCGGGGCAAATGTTATTCATAAGTCTATTAATATCTTACGGGAGGGAAAATCCAATTTATCGTGCGTTTCTTATCAGTCTCTTGCTCGATCGTGTCGAATATCCCCACGGCTCGATCTTCCCTGCGACGTTCCTGCGTTTCTTCGTTTCTCTCTTGTTCTGTCTCCGATTAAAAGCGTGTGTTGTTGAATTATTTTAGGGAAAGTGTTCAGGGAATTTGGAGTAAATGAACGAATTTGATAGACTTTGTACAAATCTTTGAAGAAAATAATAAAATTAACCAAGGAAATATCAGAACAAGGGAAAGATCTAGCATTATTGATATTACAAACGTTATCCAGAGTAAATAATATTTGAATAATATTCGAAATAATCCCGCAAAATAAGCCTTGGTGACATGATCGAGATCCACACGATGGAGACGAACACGGAGCTGGTGATAAAGACAAATTTCATACATTCGTTTTATCTTAAATCCATACTGTAAAGGACATTCTCTTTTATCTTTGCAGCAACTATAAATTTTATTAGTTTCGATCAGTTTATTAGTTTGGAATTACTTTAGAATTATTTCAGAATTATCGTAGAATTATTTTATATTAATTAGAATTATTTTATATCGGTTTAGAATTAGATTTTTTAGTTTAATCGATAGAAACAAAATATATCTGTCTAAAAAAACCTAGCGATCTTCTGTCTATAGTCTCTCTAAACTAGAATGGATATCACGCCCACGTGATAATTTCGCGGCAAAAGTTAATATAAACGTTTCAACGAGCCAGTAATTGAACCTGTAATTGCAGCAATTGAAGAAAAAAAAGATGGTAGTACTACGTTACTACATTGTTGCAATAAATAAAAATAACATAAACATGCAATATTCGTAAAACCTAACCTAACCTAACCTAAACGTAATACCAAGCCAAATCAAACCCGAAGAAATTTCTCTTCCGACGAGTGACAATGAAAATCACCACCAGTCGTGTCGTCACTTGCCAGAAACGTTGCTGCAACGCGACAAAACGTTACCACAATGCTCGAAAGTCGAACGCGTTCTTCAACTCAACCCCTGTTTACTCCACGTGAGTCTTCGATCCCCCTCCCATCGAGGCGAATGCTTACCCTTCTCGGGGCTGTTTCTCGCTACCAGCAGCCAAGCCCTGCTAACACAGGGTCGCAACCCTGACGTGTACCGCGTTGGGTTATGAACTCCCGACCCGGGGTTACCTTATTTACACTCACCCGTATCGTTGGCTTAGCGTCGTGCAGTCCCCCTGCCGCACGCGGCCGTGTCACTTGGCTTTTTCACCGAGACATCGACACGAGACCGACTCGCGTGTCGCCGCTCGGATTCCGTGACGCTTAAGCCTTTCGCTCTTCTTCTTGTTTTCATTCCCCTTGGTCCGCGGAAACATATTTTTTCGGGCCAATCGGCTTCAATCCGTTTGCGAATTGAAAGTGAAAGTTAACTGAAATATACTGAGTTCTCCTCTGGAAGGAAGGAGACTTGAAGATTAGACTTATGAAATTCATTGACCCCTTGAGACGTGAGAATTGAATAAAACTCGATGTGAATGTGATTTCTTTTCATTTGAACGTTTTGTGCAAGTCTAACGAAGGTAGGTTTTGTATTTACTTGTGTTTATAGGGAGAAATAGGGTACGCGATGTATTTAGCTTCGTGACAGAATATCGGGTGGTAAACAATAATTCACACAGGGCTGAAAATCTCTTAATTGTAGCTTATTGTACGATAAGAAAATGATCAAGCGTTTTGGAAAAGATCGTTCGGCACGCGGGGAAACAAAATTTTCTGGAAAGTTTGCGAGTATAATTTAGTTCTTGCCCCAAACGCATTAATTTACTAAACATTAAATATTTATACTTCAGTATGAGATGGAAAGCTGAAAGCAGTGTCGAAATACTCTATAAAGACCATGGAATACAAATATTATTTATCGAACAAAAAAACATTGAAACTCTTCAAGCCGAAATTTTGAACTCTATCTGTACGAAACACTATTGGATTGTTTCTGAAACTCGTCAAACAATGTCTAAACATGTCAGAAATTTAGTTAGATATCGAAGCTCTTATTTAAAACAAAAACAATGGCCTACTTTCCTCTACTGTAAAATGTCACAATCACGACAGTTGTGAATAAAATAAAAAAACGATGAAAGGACAAATTAATAATTCAATCTGGGGTTAAGTTTCTTTTATTTTAGTTTTCTTTTCACTCGTCGATCAACGGGTGTAAGAACATAATTCAACGTGGGATGGATCGGACGACGAATCAAAGTGTAAGAGAGAACGAAGTGGGGGGAGTGGGGTAGCGAGACGGAAGCGAGATTGGCTTTAATCCGCGGAGATTTAATACGAGCGACAAATTTTGCCGGGGAATTAATTGAGCGCTGGCGGCGGGATTGGCGGCGCGTAGATTATTGTATACCCCCGCTTTAACGAGCCGGGATTTGACGTAATGTTTCCTGGAGCAACCCCTTGGCCAGGGTTGCGCAGTCATCATCGAATTCACGATCGTTCAATCCAAACGACGATTGTCTCGTCGAATAGTGCCACGGGCCTTCCCTCCAATTGCTCGATTAAAATTACCAGCGCAACTAAAGTTGACCATTTCAATTCTTTGTTTCCCTCCGATTTGCCCTTGTTCTCGGTCGAAAAGTCGCGACACGCACTCACCCTGCCTATTTATAACTGACGTTCGAAATTTATCCTACTTCTTCTGCAAAAAAGAAAATGCGCTCGTTAACCACTTGCGCTGGCAACTGATTGCGGACCATAACGAGTGACCGAACTGTAAACAATTATTTCGTCGCTTTCCCTTTGAACTCGTCAGTATAGTATCACTGGGCAGAAATTATTGAGAAGTAATAAATTTATTACTTGTTTTGCTTATTTCGTTTGCTTAAATATATAATTTTACTTATTGTAACATGTTATGCCCTAATATAACCTATATTCTAGATAAATACATTGAAATTTAGTGTCTTTATTGTTAAATTATACTACAAATTGAAGCTGTATTAACTTTTGAATAAAATAAAATTTTCTACAGTGGCAGAAAACGACATCGGTATCCCTAACCACTTTCGCTGGCAACCGATTGCGGACCATAACCAGAACCGTATATAATAATACGTCGCATTCTTTTTCTTTTGAACTCGTCACTATAATACTACTGGATAGAAATTATTGAGAAGTAATAAAATTATCATTTGTTCCACCTATTTTGTTTTACTTAAATATATAATTTTATTTATTGTATATTATATATAGTATATTATAACATAACCTATGTTATGCCTAATATAACCTATGTTCTAAAATAACCTATATTCTAGATAAATGCATTGAAATTTAGTGTGTTTATGGTTAAATTATACTACAGATTAAAGCTGTATTAACTTTTGAATAGAATAAAATTTTCTACAGTGTCAGAAGACGACATTAGGTATCCCTAACCACTTGCGCTGGCAACCGATTGCGGACCATAACGAGTGCCCGAATACGTATACAATAATTTGTCGCCTTCTTTTTGAAAACTCGTCGATAGAATATCACCCGATAAAAATTATTGAAAAGTAATAAATTTACTATTATGTTGCCTATTTTGTTTTACTGAAATATACTTAAAACTGAGAAAGTATTGCAATCTCGGGACAAAAAATTCTCGACGTGCGTGGCGCGTCATTCCGGCGCAAGAGTTTAAGGGAAGATCGAGGAACGGTTGAAACGGTGGATGATCCACCGATCGAATGGCCGAAGGAGCCTCGTCGGTGGAAAGTTTCGCCGGCGGTGATAATTGAATCCAATCTTGCGTAAAATGGGGCGAACGGCGATATTTTTGAATCGAATGAAAGGGAGGGATCGTTAGGAGCGGGTCGGAGCTGCGCGAGGGCGGTGGTGAAAGAGAATACGGCGGCTGCGTATAATGGCCGACGATAATCCTGTCGCGCGGATTAATTCGCAAATATTTCAATCTCGCGACATAAAGGGATGTAAATTACATTTTTGGTCGAACGCCCCCGGAGGGTGCACTGTACAACAGTTTCGACCTGGCTGGAGGAGAGAGAACGAGAGAGAGAGAGAGAGAGAGAGGGAGAGAGGGAGGTTGGTTGGCCCGAGGGAGGGTGGGGGTGGCCGATACTCTCGTCGAGTGCGAGAACCGGGATAATCGTTTTATTAACCAAATAAAATCGATGATTGAATGAGGATAATCGCGTTCGTGGACCCTCCCTTCCGCTTCGAGCCCCCGGGAGAATTCACCTTATTGACACAGATGTCACCATCGGATCGTTTTATCGTAGTTAACGAACGCAAGGTTTTTTTCGGATCCAATTTTTTTCCCCCGTTTTTCTCCTTTCTTTTTTTCTATTTTTTTTTTTTTTTTCTGCACCCCCGCTTTCGAACGTGTCAATTTCCGAGAGATGGAGATTGCAAACTCGCGCGCGTCCCGCGTTTCCGTTCGAAATTTTCTGTTTTTCAGAAAGCCCGATCGCCCGAAAGTTGCAAACGAATTTCATTCAAAATGCAAACTCGGAAACGTGGTGGAGAATCGTGCTGCGTCGAGCGAATAAAACGTAATAACGGTGATTCGAAATGGCGATGGTGGAGGGGGGAAACCGCGGAGATATGTATTATACATGCGCGCGGAGTAAATACACATTCCTCTGTACCACGGTTTGCCCTGCCCGTTCCTCTGCACGGTGGAAACGTACGTTCCCCGTCGGTTTTCGTGATTTACGATATCTTCGTTGGTAACGATCGATACGTCTTTCACGGATGTCGTTAACGTTTCCTGAGAGAGGAGACCCGTAAAGCCGGCCCACGACGAGTCGACAATGAAAACGAGACTTATTGATCTATGACGTGCACGCGTCGCAGCCGGACCAGCTGAAACGACGGAACCCGACCGGGGGCTGACTTTCACAAATTTTCGGAAAAGCTTTACACGGATCAAGAGCTTCCTGGCTCTCGTCCCCTTCTCCCACCCACCAACGTTGGATGAATGTGCTCCGCTTTTAGAATCGAACGCTCGACATCGTGCGCCGCGCGGGCTTCCGACATTAATTTCTTAATGTCCCGGAAACCGGCTCCTTCGCTTCGTCTCACATCGAAATATCGAAACTGTCAACGCTTAACAGAGGTGATCAAACTGATCAGAATTGCCCCTTATTGTTCCAAACGTTGTTCGCGCATTTGTTCTATCGTATGAAAAATTTGTCGTGTTGAAAAATTACGTTTTCGAGACGAACGAATGAGGTATATGCAGGTACGCGTTCATCTTTAAATACATAACCTAACATATGATATAGATAGATATATAAATCGTCTTTACAAAATTATAATTGTTTTTACAATCTTAATGATTATAATATTTATAGCTAGTGTAATTTATAACATTGTATCTTACAGTACTATAGTTTTATATCTTGTAATTTATAACATTGTAGTAACTATACTCTCTAATAATTACAATTTATAGTTTATAGTAACTATAATTTTCCAAAATTATATGTTTCTACAATCTCAATAATCATAAAACATAGTTGATATTTATAACAATTATAATTTATACCTTACAGTACATTATAGTACTACAAGTATAGTTTATACCTTATAATTTATATCTTATAGTACCATAGTTTACACTGTATAATTTGTAACCTTGTAGTAACTATACTCTATAGTAACTACAATTTATAACTTATAGTAATTATAAATATAACAGTAGTTTCCAAAATTACAAGTTTCTATAATCTCAATAATCATACAAAACATAGTTGATATTTATAACAACCATAATTTATACCTTACAGTACATTATAGTACCACAAGTATAGTTTATACCTTATAATTTATATCTTATAGTTTACACTATATAATTTATAACCTTGTAGTAACTATACTCTATAGTAACTGCAATTTATATAACTTACAGTAACTATAAATACAATAACACTTTCCAAAATTATAAGTTTCCACAATCTCATTATTCCACAAAACTACAAGTTTCCATAATCTCATTATTCCACAAACATTAGCTAAATATATCGATTTTTATTTATTTATTTGATAACGTTGTTCGTGAATAATTATAATTATAATTTGCGACATTGATGGTCCCTATTAAATTATATCCTAAATTCATCAAATCTTACTTTCCTCCTTTCCAATTAAACAACCATATATAAAGAGATGTATATATATATATATATATATTTTATATAATCGAGCCACCCTGTCGATTATAACTCAAAGGAGCACCAATGACGTTCGATAATAGCGGCGCTATTTGCGAGTCGCGTGCGCTTGTATATACAAAAGTGAAACGGGGAGGCGCAGTTATGAGTATAGAAAAGGGCGCGAACGTTCGAGGGGGTTGCGCACGTGACCTAGTGGCCCCTGTGTTTTGACAGCCCGCCGACAGGAAGCTTCCGGCCTTCGCGCGGAAACAGCGACTTCCGAAAAGATTTATCGCGATGCCACGCAACCGAGGGATGGATAGGGGATAGATAGGGGATGACGGTTGTCCTTGAACTTGCGCCTTCTTCCACGATCGAACAGCCTTTCTTTCACGAAACGCACTCGAGCAGTGTCGAGAGATTGAGCAAGTACGAGAACTTATAGATCTTTATTAATTTTTAGAATCGTGTCCGAATTAAATCAGTTGAAGTTGAATTACTTCAGAAATTCTTCGTTACTAATGGTAATGTAGAAATTATAGAAAATGTAGAAAATTGCTCGCATAAAATACATTGCGATGAATAACGAGTGTTAAATTAGGAATCACGAGGTAACGTAGAATTTCTCGATTGCAATTTTCTTCTCTTTTATCACATTATTTTCGGACTGCAGATATCTTTGCATCTTTATGAAAAATTTAAACTATGTAAAATGTCTAAATCGACGTGTAAAATAATTCTCTCTATTTTTAATCGCATTCTCGAAAACATGAGTTTGCATAAATATCCGCAGTTTCATACGTTTCTCGACAAAGTGTATGACAAAAGCATCAGCAATCGAGGTTGCAATTGTTCAACAGTCTCCGCCAATCTTATCCGCTATCTCATCGTCGACGACGTTGCGTCATCAGCGAACGTCTTAATCTGATCATGATTCCTTTTTCTTTTTTTTTTTTTAAAGAACGCTATACATAAATTTTACGATGACTTAGGAGGAAAAGATAAGAGCTTACATAACGGCTAAGGTCTCCCGTGTATGAGAGGCGATAATTAGACGGTGTAACGCAACGCCCGTTAACAATCGTTAGTTGTAACTTTATATCGGCGAAAACTTAATTACACGGGGTGATTCGCGGATGCCCGCGGCCATGGATCAATAAAACGCGCAGCTCTGTTAAAAAGTTACACCACTCGGCCGTGCAGCCGTGGAGGCAAAACGAAGAAACTCGCTGAAGGTGGTTACTCGCTTGTAGAAAGCAAAATGTGATACTCTCGGGCATTAAAGGAGATTTATACCGCGCGCCTTTATTGCGATAGACCTTTTGAGAGTCTCGTTCATGCAGACAACCCAAGGGCTGAAGGTTGTTAAACAATTTTTACAAGGCTGCAAGACCGAGTGAACTCAATGGTGTGTATTACAATGTATTTCTACGAAGCTTGCGAGTTTAAAAATTTCACGTAAAATTACACACATAACATTCGCAAAACTTTTATTAGATTTTTTTCTATTTATTCTATTTATTTTTTTTATTTATTCTAAGATTCTAAGATTCTCCAAGAACTCTTTGTAGGTAAAAATAATAAGAATAATAGTCGACTTCGAGAGAAGATACCTGTTGTTACGGGCCTTTTAACCTCTTCCGCTGAAATGAAGTGCCAGGCATGTCGAGAATTTTTTGTCCCAAAATTGCAATATTTTCTCAGTTTTAAGTATATTACCTATAAGTAATGTCGTTTTATGACGCTGCAGAAAATTTTATTTTATTCAAAAGTTAATACAGCTTTAATCTGTAGTATAATTTAACAATAAACACACTAAATGTCAATGCATTTTACTAGAATATAGGTTATGTTATGGTAATATTATATATTATATATTACAGCATAACATGTTATAGTAAGTAAAATTATATATTTAAGTAAAACAAAATAGGCAAAACAAATGATAAATTTATTACTTCTCAATAATTTCTATCTAGTGATATCCTACCAACGAGTTTTCAAAAAGAAAGCGACGAATTATTGTATATGGTTCGGTCACTCGTTACGGTCCGCAATCGGTTGCCAGCGCAAGTGGTTAGGAGTACCTATAAGTAATGTCGTTTTCTAACACTGTAGAAAATTTTATTCTATTCAAAAGTTAATACAGCTTTAATCTGTAGTATAATTTAACCATAAACACACTAAATGTCAATGTATTTAACTAGAATATAGGTTATATTAGGCATAACATAGGTTATGTTATAACATACTATATATAATATATAATAAATAAAATTATATATTTAAGTAAAACAAAATAGGTGGAACAAATGATAAATTTATTACTTCTCACTAATTTCTATCTAGTGATGTCCTACTGACAAGTTCTAAAGAAAAAGAATGCGACGAATTATTGTATACGGTTCGGTCACTCGTTATGGTCCGCAATCGATTGCCAGCGAAAGTAGTTAGGGATACCTATAAATAATGTCGTTTTCTGCCACTGTAGAAAATTTTATTTTATTCAAAAGTTAATACAGCTTCAATTTGTAGTATAATTTAACAATAAACACACTAAATTTCAATGTATTTATCTAGAATATAGGTTATTTTAGAATATAGGTTATATTAGGCATAACATGTTACAATAAGTAAAATTATATATTTAAGTAAACAAAATAAGCAAAACAAGTAATAAATTTATTACTTTTCAATAATTTCTGCCCAGTGATACTATACTGACGAGTTCAAAAGGAAAGCGACGAATTATTGTTTACAGTTCGGTCACTCGTTATGGTCCGCAATCAGTTACCCGCGCAAGTGGTTAAGGATACCTACAAGCAATGTCGTTTTCTGACACTGTAGACAATTTTATTTTATTTAAAAGTTAATACAGCTTTAATCTGTATTAATATGATTTAACAATATACACTATATACAATATATACTGTATATATACTATATATATACGATATATATAATGTAATTTAACAAATGTCAATATATTTAACTAGAATTATATTAGGCATAACATAGGTTATGTTATAACATATTATATATTATATATTATAGCATAACAAGTAAAATTATATATTTAAGTGAAACAAAATGAGAAAAACAAATAATAAATTTATTACTTCTCGATAATCTCTATCCATTAGTATCATGCCGACGAGTTCAAAAAGAAAGCGAGTAATTGTATATGCCTCGGTCACTCGTTATGGTCCGCGAACCAGTTGCCAGCGCAGAGGGGTTAATAACGCAACACGGCTGTCGTCCTCCTTATTTTTACCCTCGGACCACGACGGAAAACCGAGGAGGACGATATCGCGATGGCTGTCACGGGACTGCCTATTAATAGACGGGTCCGTCGTGCCTAGAACGCGACGCATTACGCCAACTTCCTCAACTAACACCTTCCATTTCACAACGAGAGGGAAGCTGGAAATTGAAATGTTTAAATTACTGCAAAATCTCATTTGCATTCAGAGGGAAAGAGAAGGAAGAAATTTTCGCGCGATGATGGACTGCGGATGAATCTTGAAAATGATACTTGGTTAGATGTCACCGTTGATCGTAACGAAAAAAAGAAAAACAAAAAAAGAAGAAAAAAAGAAAAGAAAAGAAGAAGGATGGTTGCCGAACGCGTTGACGGCGGGGGGATATAGCCGGCTAGTTTTTCGAACTCGGGCAGGATCTTGGCTCTGGCGCGCAACACCCGCCATAAGTTAACCGGCCGGTTGTAGGTGGAGGATATCAATTCCCGTGGTAGTAGAACCCGCCGATATTGCCGACCACCATAAAACGATTATTGTCGCGGAATGTATACGGTTATGGCGGCGTTATAACCTCCCGAGGACTTGCAGCGTGCCTGCGACCCGATGGACGCTGGCCCGGAAGGGGAGTGGGGGGCTTAACTTTACACCCGGCACTTTACACATTGCGCGCCCGGCCCCCGGGACGTTTATTACGACAACTTGTACAAGCGGGGCCCCGATTTATCGTTATTTATAACGAGCCCGGCCTCGTGAAATTAATATTTACACGGGACACGGGCGACCCGTCCACGGCCAAGGTGAATTTTATTTACGCCAGCGTCCGCGTTGCAAGTGGAGTGCAATTAAACCGGCCGGCGACAATGTTGATTTCGAGAAACTCGCGAATGGGCCGCTCGCGCCATCATGTTCCACCGATCGACGCAGAATCAGCGCCCGTGCCTCATTGTTGCTCGATAATTTCTATCCGGTGGTATGCCGACGAGTTTGAAAAGAATGCGACGAATTGTTGTGTATTGTACACGGTTCGGTCACCCGTTATGGTCCGCCAAATCAGTTGCCAGCGCAAGTGGTTAAATGCTTTTAGATCTCTAATATAAAATATACACTTTCTGATTTTTTTGTATTTTTCGGCAAGTTTTTCAATTGGCAATTGCGAGACAATGTGTTAACGTCGCTCGTGAATGATTGCATAGCTGCACCAAAATTGTCGATACTTTGTAACTGATATCTTTGGAAAAGAAAAAGATCGTGCAACGATCCACTTGACGGATCATTTTAGAGCACGAAGCTTATACTTTGACAGTTGTGAATTTGTTGTTTGCGAAAATGATTTTATTACATCACTTAGCGAGTATTAAGATAATACTTCTTTTTTCGAAAATTATAAAAAGTATAAAATTATGAAAATTGAAACGTGTTTGAAAATATTGAAAAATTCTCCTTACGATTAAATCTAGCATGGTCTCGAAGATTTTTATATATTTTTTTCTCTACTCGCTGAACGATTATCAAATTTGAGTTACATTAAGTTTACGTGACTGCGTTTGAACAAAAGTTCTGTAAAATTGTAAAATTATACAATTTTTAATTATAGCGTAGAAGCCAGCAAAAATTGGTTCTACAAAGTATCAAAGAAACGATTCATTTCGTTTTCCCACACCAGTGACTGGCCGTAACACAATGAAAAAAAAAATGGCTCTTCGACTAGCTGTTAAGCCACGAAATCACCACAGACTCGTCGTTTCCGTGAATCGAGATTCCCTATCAAAAGAACTGTGTTGGCTCTTTCCAATTTCCTTTCGTGAAAGCCACCTCTTGGTTACAATTTCACTAGAGATACCGATGTCGATCCGTAATCCTGCCGACAATTAGATTCGTGCTTAGGTTCGCCAGGAGCCTACTCTGCGACTCTGGTATCGCAATTCCATTCGTCCGATAGCACGCGCATCGAAGATGAGCTAGGTAATAAGACGTGGGCGAACGCAATCTCGGGACTAGTCCGCCGGAAACGGAGGAACACGCAACCCCCTATGCGAGTTCGTCGCGTGCAGCCGGAAGTGGAAGACTCCCACGTGTTTGCAAGCGTGTAAAATTGTCGCGTCCAACGAACATCTACTTTTTTTTTTTTTTCAACCGAAAGTGAATTTTTGTTGGGCCTGCAGATTTCTGAATTAAACTCGACCAACAAGGAATATCGATTATTCCTTCACGCCTTTGTCACGATCGACGAGTGTTTCCGTTTAATTTTTTAAGAGATATTTCTAGTCTCTCGACTGTCGACGTCGACTGTTTCGATTAGCAAATAATCATTGAGACAGCGAGTAATTAACGATCTGAAGCGGCGCCTAAGTATATCCGAGTACTCGCGACTCCGCGGGACCAAGTTTCGCGCCGTGTTTCTCGTTCTCCCGTTCGCTCGTAAATTGAATCGAACGGCGCGATAGCGTTATTGATCGGCCGAGTGAAATGTTTCGGAATTCCTAGGCTCGACAATTTATTAGATTTAATAAAATCAAACGAGTTACACGGACATATGTATATACATGTACATACGTATCTATATATGTATATGCGTATATTCCGAAGCTGGGTGGGCGGAAGATCCGACGAGCGGGAAATATGGCGGCCATTAACGAGATTGCCTGTACCACGTCTTCGTGGATCGCAGCTCGGATCATACGCTTCGCGGACAATAACCGTGCCGATTTTAATAATCGTTTCTTTCCCCTCCGACCGATCGATATTTACGTGTCTCGTGAAAATTCCAAGTTTCTACGTATCTGGAAGATACATATGTATGTCGTCTTCTCGAATACTGAAGACGAGGCAAATTTACATGCTCGCTGCCCCTTCGAAAATTCATCTCACAAAAGAGACGAACGTTTCACGTTCTGATGACGCACGTCGCATAAAAATTCTTGTTACATACGTTACATACGTGATTATAATTCCGGCTGTCGCAGTTCCTGAAGGAATTCCCTCGTTTCTCTGGTCTTGCGTCAGTTATAAAACTCGGTGGAACGAAATATGTACGAAACGTCAACTCAACATTCCCCACGCGGATATTATATATCAGCGACTGACAACCGAAGTGTAATATGATTTTGTAGCAAGATCTTGTCCCTAGAAAATATCTGTTTGACTATACTAATATTGCATTATAATTATATTATAATGTACTATATAATATATAGTACATATTAGTATAGTATAGACAGTACCGACAGTAATTAATTTTCCATCGGTACGATTTCTCATCGATGCAACGAGCGATCTCGATCGACAGGATCGCATCGTCTAAAATTTTGTTTCAAGCTTCCCACGTAAATGTTGTGTATATTAACAAGTGACAACCTAAGAGTACTATGATTTTATAGTAAAAAATCTGTCGTCGACTGTTGTTAATTTCTTCCTATCGATGCAACGAACGATCTCGATCGACGTGAATTTTCGTCGAGTTGGAAACGTTCAGGGGAACACGCGTAGGCCAGAGATCCAGCCACTGGATCCGTAGGTTTCGAAGCGCTTCGAAAATCGACCTTCAAAATCATCGGGAACGACGACGTAGGCGGACCTCGTCATCGGGCAGGCGGGAAGGGAAAAAGAAAGAAAGGGGGGAAAAAAAAAAAAGAAAAAAAACAACGGTGGCAGCGATTCACCCTCTCGGCGATTCCAGTCAATCGTAATCATTGAAACCGGATTGCCAGCCGGCCGGCCCCGGCCCCCGGCCCCCGGCCCTTCTCTCTGCCCCCGTAGCCGGCGTGCCGCTCGCCCGCCCGTAATTATTATTCCGCCCCTATATTGCGCGAGGAGATGCACGGCCGAGCAAACGTAACGTAACGTACCGAAACGGGGACGAGGCGAAACGAAACGGAACGAAACGAGCGACAGCACCCGCTCGTACCTATCCGCCCCCCATATACCGTGAAACGTCCTGGCTCGCATCCCCCTCGAAAGCCCACCGCCGCCGTCCCCCCCCCCCTCCGCCCTCTCTCCCTCGCGCCACCCAGGCCCGTGCCCTCCCCGTGGATGGCAATCAATAACTTTGAAACGGCAGCGACGTTTCGGGGAAAAAACAAATTCAGCAGGTTGCTTGATTGGAAAAAACCGGCCCTGCCCCCCTCCCGCCACTCTTTCCCCATCAACTCTCACTGTCATTCTTTCTCTCCCTGTCTCTCTCTTCCTCTGTCTGTTTGTCTGTCTGTCTTTCTCTCTCTTTCTATCTCTCTCTCTCTCTCTCTCTCTCTATCTCTCTCTCATTTCGCTCGCTATCCGCGGTGGCCTCTCGCACGCGTCGACACGACAACCAGCCCCCGGCCGCGGCGTTTCAACCCCCGCGTCGCGACGCCTCCCTCTCACCTTCGACTCTGAAAAAAAAATCGACCATGTTCCGCGGACCAGGCCGTCACCTCCGCGATCGTTTCTGCATTTTGTTTTTTTTTGTTTTTTTTTGTTTTCAATTCTGGCTATTCCATCATGATTGTTTCGGCCACTCGTTCCTCTGTCCCCCTCGTCTTTCGGAGTACCACGAGTACCTCGTCGCATAATTTCGACTATCGCCGCGGGATTCGATCGGTTCGGCGAATTTCAAATTCGAATTTTGGAAGAGACAGATGTAGCGTTCGAAATTTTGAGAGTTTGAAGAAATTTTATTTTTTTTCCTATTTTTTTTTCTTTTTTTAATGGGGAGGGGGAGAGGAAGCAGAGGAGATTTTTCAAATTTCTAATACTATTCGAAGCGAGCAGTTTAGAATTTTTGCAAACCTCGTCAATTGTGCAACAGCAAGGAACAAAGAAATGAGAGAAACATTTCCTTAATATAAAGAAGTGAGAAAAATATTTCCTTTGTCCTATTTTTTACGAAAAGTAAAGTAAATTTCTTGAAATTTTCAAACTTTCGAAGTGAGCAGCGCTTACAATGTTTGCAAACCTTGTCAATTATATAAAATTTCAATTAAAAGAAATATATAGTTATAGTTAAATTATTAATTAAATTAATATTGTAATATATAATTATATAATTTATTAAAATTAAATATAATATATAAAATTAATAATAAATTCTTTATATAAAAATTAATGAAAATTAAATAAGGGAAATTAATAATAATAAATTAAAGTGCCAGCAATAGCGGTTTAACTTATATTATAAATTAATAATTAACAAATATTATTAAAATAAATTATTTATATAAAGAAATTAATAATTATAGGTGAAATTTAAATTATTTGTATAATTATAAATTTATATATAAAAATATATGAAAATTAAATATTAAACTAGGATTAGATACCCTATTATTTTAATATAAGAAATATTTTTTTGAAACAAGAAAAGAATTTCTCTTGTCATCCTATTTTTTTTAGAGGGCAGGGGTGAGAAGTAAAGGAAATTTCTCGAAATTCTCAAAATTTCGAATACCATTCGAAGCGAGCAGCGCTTACAATTTTTTCTCGCAAACCGCGAAGAATAAAGAAAGAAAACAAAGTGAATAATATTAGAGTGAAAGGAAACGCGCGAGGCGAGCCTACTTCACTTCGTGAGATTGAATCGAAGATGCCAAACTACCTATATGAAAAAGTCGTAGCTCGCAGTTTTAAATAAGGAAGCGTAAGGCCGAGTAACTTAACATGAACGAGTAAAAAAGACATTCGAAATACAAGCGCATATATGGAAATATAATGAAACGTAGAAAAAAACATCGCCTAATTCATATGCAAGACAGGGCCTTCGATACTCACTTGCAGGCTGGATCTTCCTTCACGTCAAATTATGCGGCGCGTTCGATGGTATTGCATAGGTGTTTATTATGCATCGTGAGTTGATCACCGAACAAGCAGTTAACGCACAGCTGCGACTGTAATTTCACCGAAGGCTTTTTTATCCAAGAGAAAGGAAACCACCGAGCGCAGTTGGCCTTTTCGTTGAAACGAAACGATTCGTTTCCAGTGTCTCAAATTGTATAATTTTATATTTATAGCTTTGAAGCGTTTGCGAGTGGCATCGATACACTTTCGACGGAGGATAAAGAAATCGATTCGAATGTAGAAAAAGGGGTGTGAATTTTCTATCCATAACGTCAGTCGAGATTATAATATTATTATAATATTATAATAATAATATTATAATCTTATTATATAATATTATAATATTATAATCTTATTATATAATATATAATATAATATAATATTATTATATATTATAATATTAATATTTCTTATTGATAGATTATTATCTTAGATCCAAAGTTTATAAAGAAAAATCAGGGATCGGAAAGATTAATATTTTAAGGAATTTTTGGACATTTGAAACATGGATCTGGTCGAATTCTTTCGAGAAACGTACGAGTCTCGATGAGAACAGACAAAGTTTAAGTTTAACTGTTCTTAATAATAGAAGTTTCAGGCGGAATAGAACTTATAAAATATGAAAATAAACCTATTTCTGTCAGATGTCTAATTTGGTCATCAATGTTAAAAGGAGTTCGCAACGTTTGCAGCAAACACCGAATAGTACTCGAATATAAAATGGATTTTTAGTCAAAACGTTCTAAAGTAAATTTTATTATAGAGATTTTAAAATATGTTTCACTGTTCAAGTGTAACATTTCTTTCTAGAAAAATTCCATAAGCATATGTATTTCAAACGAAGTCAAAGAACACGTTAATTTCTATCCCTAAAAAATATCGAATTTGAGCAATTCGACCCTGTATAGGTTAGGTTAGCTTTAAGTTAGGTTAAGATTCTATTATATTTCTAATATAGAAATTAAGAAAATCTTCAGAGACATTGATCTCGACCTCAAATTAAATGTAAAATGTGATACAGGCATAATATGATACAATACAATTTTATTTTAGTTGTTATAATTTTTTCTATATATACCATGTTTTCCCAATAATAAATAAATAAATAAAAAGAAAATAAAATAAATTCCCGTTTGCGTTAAAAAGAAATTAAACTACCGAACGCAGTTACCTTTCGCTGAAACAAAGCGATTCGTTTCAAATGTTTTCGAAATCGTGTCACTTTGAAGTTAATTGTTTTAAAAGCCTCTCGAGTAACCTTGACATTTTTACATTTCCGGAGGGCAGAGAAATCGATCCGGATGCAAGAAATCTCACTCGCGGTTCGTTCTGCACTTCCTGCTGCCAGTCGTTTCAGTGTAAAATCGTCGTTTAAACGTTATTGCAAAACTGCACGTCGTGAAATTAATTGATTTGGAAGATCGGTCGGCTCGAGACAAGCAGCGAACGTGTTTCAGCGATCAGAGACGATTTCACCTTCGATCCTTCGTCTCGCTCAGCTCGTCCCGAAGGTGAGACGGTTTTTGCGAGCGGGGAAACAATTGAAAATTACCGGGCAGTCGGTTTGCATCGGTAATGAGGACGGGCTCCCCCATAAGGAGGCAGGTCGTTAACGACTGTGTACGAAAGACCTGGTAGACGAGAAGCCCAGGCCGCGCTCTATAAATTTATCGCGGCCCCGCCATTTTTGTCAGCGTCATTTATACGAGTCGTAACGAGATTCGGTTTTTTAACTCGTTAGAGGCACCGACCAACGCCGCGACAATTCTATTGCAATACCACCACGGAGACACTCGTGCCAGTTTGGCTCCATCTCGCCGCAAGACTTTGGGCTTTTGATCCGCTTGCTCTTCGTTCCACTTGGTTCGCCGAACGCCGCTCGTGCCCTCCCAAACGTTTCGACTCACCTTCCAAATAAAATCGCACCAAGCCTCACCACCAAGTCCAACCACGCGGCCAATTTGTTCCCAAGTCTTTCTCTCTCTTTCTCTCTTTACTCTCTCTCTCTCTCGCTCTACACTCTTGTCACGTTCAAACAGGAGAGTCGTCGATCGACACGTGTTCGTCCCACGATGCTGTTGCTTTAATTTCATTGATAAATCTCTCGATCTACGAGCCACGGATCTTCTCGTTAAACAATCTCGTTCAATGAAAAACCACATTTTCAGAGATTCGAGACATGCAGGGAGAAATGAATGGAATGCGCGGAACATAACATAACCTAAACGTAGCCTAAATAAATCTTGACGAAAGTTCCGAAATTTTTGATATTTTTATTATTATTGAAATCAGGACGTTTTAATTATGGCGGGAGATATAGTAATTTGTGAATTGACGCGTAATAATTGGTATTATACGCATTTTTCGTTTGATCGTGCATAAATGCTAACCTAACCTAAATGTGACCATAAATCTTGACGAAAAGTTCCGAAATTTTTAATATTTATATTATTATCAAAGTACAGAACGTTTTAATTATGGTGGGAGATATAGTAATTTGTGGGTTGGCGCGTAATAATTAGTATTATACGTATTTTTCGTTTGATCGTGCATAAATGCTAACCTAACCTAAATCTGACGCGTAACAATTAATATACGCATTTTTAATCTAACCTAATCTAAATCGATGCATAATAATTAATATTATACGCATTTTTCGTTTGATCGTGCATAAATGCTAACCTAACCTAAATCTGATGCGTAACAATTAATATTATACGCATTTTTAACCTAACGTAATCTAAATCGACGCGTAATAATTAGTATTATACGCATTTTTCGTTTGATCGTGTATAAATGCTAATCTAACCTAAATCTGACCATAAATCTTGACGAAAAGTTGCAAAATTTTTAATATTTATATTATTATCGAAGTACAGAACGTTTTAATTATGGCGGGAGATATAGTAATTTGTGAGTTGACGCGTAATAATTGGTATTATACGCATTTTTCGTTTGATCGTGCCTCAATGCCAACCTAACCTAAATCTGATCATAAATCTTGACGAAAGTTTCGAAATTTTTGAATATCGGCGCCGTGATCGTGCCGATATTTATATTATTATCAAAGTCGACACGTTTCAATTATGGCGGTAGAAAGTAACTTGCGCGTCGAGGTGTAATAATTAGTATTATACGCATTTATCGTTTGATCGTCCCTCAACGCTAATCTAACCTGAACCAAACCATAAATCTTGAGGAAAGTTCTGAAATTTTTGAACGTCGGCGCCGTGATCGAGCCGATATTTATATTATTGAAGCCGGGGCGTTCGGTAACGTTTCAATTATGGCCGACGTGTAATAATTAGTACCGTGCGCATTCGTTTGATCGTGGCTCGATGCTATTAACGAACGCGATAAGGGATCCTTCCTTTATAAGCGATAAATCAATCGTTTGCCAACGTGGCCGATGAAAGCCACTGCGGCATCCGAGAACAGTAGGTCGAGTTAGCGCGTCGTAAATTAATTCGTGTCAATTAAAAGACTATTAATGGCCCCGAGTTCCGAGTTCGCCGGAACGTTGACCGAGACCGAAAGAATCCTCTAGAATTCAATTCCCCACGTGCCTTTTATTTCGGTATCTATCGCTCGGCGTTTTCCTTTGCTCTCGCGATTTGACGATTCACTTTCGACGTTCTTCTAGGGTCCCTAAATTCCCTAACCGAATGGGTAAAATTAATTTTTCTCCGGAAATTTCTGTCCTTCGTGCTTCCAGCATTCGAAGTCGATTTTGGGTAGTCTTGGCGTGTTTTATTTATAATTTTCTCGTTCGTCACGTTTCGACCACGTTTTGCGCTTAAATTCTGTATTTTCGACTCGTTCCCGATCGAATAATTTTAATTAAACAAATCTTTATTTTTCTTTCCTTTTTGTATGTTTTTATTTTTATTTCTTTTTTTTTTTTTTTTTCATTCGACTGCGGCACATCATCCGGGCGATTTAAAGGGGCGACGTAAAATGTTAAACGCGCGGGGTTAAATGTCATTCAGTTTTTGTAAAAACAGCCGGAGAAACTAAATAAATTCATTAAAAAAATAAAGGCCAGGTGCCCGGTGCTATCGTTTTTCATCAGCAAATTCTTTGTGCTCTCGTTCAAATGAAATTAACACAGCTGAAAAACGTGGCGCGTTTAAAAGTGAACAGTTAAGCGAAATAGAGAGTAAAAAAAAAAAAAAAAAAAGAGGAGAGAGAGGAAGAGAGGGGGGAGGGGAGAGTACTCCAAAGAATACAAAAGATATTCCGCGCCGCGTTTCGTAGTATTTTACACGGTTTTTCTATTTTGGAATCTTTCGTTTCGCATCTCGTCTCTATTTTCCTTTATTTCACGCGAGCAACGAGTTTCGCTAATCGCGTCTAGATTTCTCGATCCCAATGACATCCCCTTCCCCTCCACCCCCAAAAAGGAAGCCGTCGAGATCGTCGTCGTTACGCCGACGCCGAAATAAAAGTATTTCGATTTTCTCCTCGATCCCGAGCTCGCAAAGAGTTACTTTGGTCCTACAGCTGACACTCGAAAACGAAACGGGACGAGAACGGTGCGCGCAGTCGTCGCGGCAAAACCGAACACCGCGGCAAAGACAAGTAGACATTCCAGCGGCGTTACATCGCGACGTATGTAATATACAGTCCGTCGGCTTTGGCTGAACGACAAAGGCTCACGGGGACTGACAAAGGCGCACACGGTAGGCCGGCATATTAGGACGGTATGCGGCCCTCCCCTCCCCTCCCCACCGCCTCCTCGTATATAATAATGCGACCGCGAGGCCCAACAGCCGAGCCCCCGAGGGGCCCCTTCAGTCCTTGCGTCACCGGATGTCATCACCGAGTCCCAACGCTGATTTACATCGCACGGCCGCTAGGAATCCTTGCCCGCAACCAAGGGCAAGATCCTTCGCGCATAAAATATGCGCCCGTCATATCGTTATGGCCCCCGCCAACACATAACTGGCGGGGGACCGACAAAGGGCCCCTCGCTCTTTCTCTTTCTCTGTCTTGCACAGCCTTGTCTCTTCCGCCCACCACACCCACAGCGAACGATTTCCATTTATTCCTACGATTTGTACAGTACTTGGAAAGTCGCGTTTTTTTTGGGGGGGGGGGGATTTTTGTCGCGAGGTAAAACGATAGTAAGCCGAGTTTTTAACGAATTTTAAATATCGGACTTTAAATTGGACAGTGATGGCCCAATTTGAGCGTTGTCATGATATATGTATTCGTGTTTGTGAAATTTATATACAGATGCAAACAGAGAACTTGCAAAAGGTGCTATTTCATTCGGATCAGATGATCTGGGTAAAAGAATAAAAATTCTGAGCTCAATTTCTTAGTTTATTACTCAACTATTCGGTTGTTAATGTGATTTTCTTCTGAAGCCTGCTCTAACAGTTGACAAATACGTGTCCCAGTATAAGGACAAAGGGACACCTGATTTTCGAACAGATTTTTGTGAAATCTAGATGACCAGAATCATATCTTCTTCTTCATTATGATTTATGATTTAGCCCCAAGTTTACAGCCAAATTAAATGTCATAGACCACTCACATGGTGGCACAGTTTCTTTTGCAATTTTTTTCACATGAATTTTAAGCTTCTCTCATTTTCCCATACCTAGCAATGAAAATCTTGTTTGGACGATCATTATTTTTCTGTTATTCGTCTCTTTAACATCAAGGGCCGGAGTTCCAAGAACTTTCTTCAAGGCCCATTTTGCTGCCTCTCTACGGCATCCGACAGTCCCTCATTTGCCCATAATCCTCCATTGTCAGATCTTCTTTTACATCCAGTTGACGACAAGATTTTCTAGAAAAATATTTGCTAATAATTTCCTGGAAAATCGGATCGTCTAATCTGGGTTAGTCTGGTAGCGACGACTCGCTTGTTTTTCTTATAATGACACGACAATGTCGCATTATGGAAACGTAACCATAATCTACACACACTATATAAACTCATTCAGAGAAACCGAAATATTGTGAGGTTAGGTATTATACCGGTATTTGTTCCCATATTATCGTAATATAACCGCTATTTAGGAAATCGGTTTTAATACCGGTGTAAGACAGTAATACCGGTATTTTCATACGTATTTTATCGGTATTTGATGTCCACAATGGTAAAAATACCGAAATATATACCGATATGCTTTACTGACGAGGACACATTTTTCATTTTCTACGTACAGTGATCTACGTACAGTGATTCTTGTTAATATTCGGACATCATGCTATTCAAAATATTGTTGTGGATTTCGATTGTTTATAATAGTAAATTTTGGATTAATTTTTTAACAATATAATAGAACATTCATTATAGTAACATAAATTTTATTTATTTATTGCACATACTTTTCTTAATGTCAAACAATAAACTGAACTAATGTCGAAATGTAGCGTGGCAAAAATATTCGGACATTTGAGGAACTACAATGTTTGAATCTGAAAATTGTTAACATAAACAATAATTAATATTTTTTTAGGTAGCCCTTAACATTTGCTAGCCGCTAATATAAATAAAATTTAAAAAAAACTAATAAAACTAATAAAATTTTAAAAAACTAATAAAATTTTTTAAAAACTAATAAAGAAGCTAATAAAAATAAACAAAGTGCACGTGTATAAGCGTCGTCAAATTTACTATCGGCAGCTTTATGAAAACATTTAATCATCGTCTCTTTTTTCTTTTCTAATATATTAATATTTTATTTCCCGGTATTATACCGGTAAATAAAATACATCTACCGACCTAACATCGTTTTGATAGCATCATACCTGTATTCGCGCCATTTCAGTTTGGGTTAGGTTTCGGGTAACCTAAAAATACCGATATTTTACCGGTATCTGTAATACCGATTCGATTTCTGAACTCATTATTCGAAGAAAAGTCACTACTTTCTGATAAAATAGTTAGCAAATTAAAAGCAGAAAATTCCCAAGATTATTACACAGAAATGACACAAATGTATGAATTTCATTACAAAAGAGGCTACAAGTTGAAGATTTGATAATCGGCGTCATCTCGAGTCACCTTAACTCGCCCTGAGTTACCTTACACGAAGACGGAAAACCACGAGAAGATATTAGGACAAAAAAAAAAAAAAAAAAAAAAAAAAAAAATTGCGTGTTTTCAAAAGGTTAACAAACTGTAAAGTTCGATCGTTCGTCGAAAAAAACCTTCGTTCGTTCGTTCGTTCGTTCGTTCGTTCGTACGTATGTATTCAAAAGTATTCGCGCCAAAGCCCGATTTAACGGTGGCTGCTTTCTGGAAGAGAAAACTTCAGAAACGCCGTCGATGAAAAAAAAATAAAAAAATAAAAAAATAAAAAAATCATCGGGCTCGATCTATCGGGCGCATAGTGGAGAAGCAATTGATAGAACGCGTGGCGATCCTGGTGTAGCATGGTGGACGCAGGGACATGGTGTGGGATGGCGGAGGGGCCGCCTTCGTCCTGGGTGTCCCGATGGAGAGGTGTCCTGGTCGGATTGAAAGTGCACGCGGACAGAGATAAATCGTTTCATCGATGGATATCAAAGGACCGGGATACCGGATCCAGCCGACTCTCTCTCTCTCTTTCTCTCTCTCTCTCTCTCTTTTTCTCTCGGTACGCTCGGCGAGCATACCGAGGCTGTACAGAGAGCCATTTGTGCGTTAAATCGAAACGCTCTGTGGAATAACGCACGGGATCTCGCCGGCGACAAAGGATATTACTGTTGTTCCCGGAGTGTTTTCTCGTTCGTGGTGTGCACGGTGTCGCGGACTGGTTCGAACCTTTTTCTTGTGTGTCCCGGTCGGTCCGTTGTACCTCACCCGCCGATCGGATTTGGAAATGTTTGCCGAACGAATTGCCGCCGCCGCCGCCGATCACACAGGCTACAGCTTGTCCAGAACGCGCGGCAAGGTTCTAGTAAAAGGAGATGTAGCGATTTTTGTATCGCTGGTGTTTCTAGGCGTGTCGGGAAAATGTAACTCGCACGTAACGGTCAGCCCCGCGGGATGAAACGCGCGTTTCAATTTTCGAGGAGGATCCAACCGAAGGAACCAGAAGAAATTGATTTGTTAATATCTGCAAAAAACGACAGAGACCTGGAATTTTTATGAAGATTTAACTGAAGGAACGAACTGAAAGAAATTAATATATTAATGTCTGTAGAAACGATATTCAAAAAGATCCAAATAGAGGAACGAATTAAACGAAATTAATCTATTAATATCTGTAGAAACGGTACAGTTCTAGAATTTTATTTCGTACGAATAAATTAGTATAATGGTATGAGATAATTAACTGATGAAAGAATTATTTTACACATATCTGTAGAAAGACGGTACAGATCTAGAATTTTATTTCAAACGAGTTATCTCATTCGTAATTAATTCTCAAGTAATTAATTAATAAAAGAATTATTTTACACGGATAAAATTATATTTGACAGGTATCTGTAGAAACACGGTACAGATCTGGAATTTTATTTCGAACGAGTTATCTCATTCGTATAAAGTAATTAATTAATAAGAGAATTATTTTACACGGATAAAATGATAATATACAATAATACTATATATTATATTATTATAAAATTACATTATTATATATTACATTATTATAAAATTATATTATTATATATTATGTTATTATAAAATTATATTATTATATATTACATTATTATAAAATTATATTATTATTATATTATACATAGAAATTTATTTGACACTGTAGAAAGACGGTACAGATCTGGAATTTCATTTCGAACGAGTTGTCTCATTCGTATAAAATAATTAATTAATAAGAGAATTATTTTACACGGATAAAATTATATTATTATATATTATATTATTATATATTACATTATTATAAAATTATATTATTATATATTACATTATTATAAAATTATATTATTATATATTACATTATTATAAAATTATATTATTATTACATTATACATAGAAATTTATTTGACACTGTAGAAAGACGGTACAGATCTGGAATTTCATTTCGAACGAGTTATCTCATTCGTATAAAGTAATTAATTAACAAAAGAATTATTTTACACGGATAAAATTATATTATTATATGTTACATTATTATAAAATTATATTATTATTACATTATACATAGAAATTTATTTGATACTGTAGAAAGACGGTACAGATCTAGAATTTTTATCGCAAACGAATTAATTAATCAAAACAATTATTTTATACGAAACAAAATTATATTTCGTACGTGTCCGTAGGACATCGGTACCTAGAATTTTATTTCAAAGAAACGAAGAAAGTCAACTGTCACCGCGTGATAAACGAAATTTCGATCGATCAGTCCGGCATCAGTCGAGAAGTGACCAACATGGCGGTCACTCCAGCGAAGACGGTTCACCAGCGGCAGTGTAGGTGTTCGCGCGCTGCATCAGCGGCCGACCTTCGTGTCGTGACGTCGGCCGGCACGGCCGTTTTTGCTGGCTCGGGTCCGAGACTCGCCATAATACGATTATAATATGACAACGCGCTTTTAATTCCCGACGTGCCTCTACCCGGTGCTATTCATACGGCCGCGATACGTTTATAGTCCGGTTTCTGATGGCTGCGTCGCTCGCTGCCGCTAACAGGTGTCTCCGATATGGCATGTTGTTCCTCGTGCGAACCCCAGCACCCCGCAACCACCTCGCCGCAACGCCATAACGAGCTCCGACACCGGCCACCGACTTTTACGTTACCCCCTTTTGCTCGCGAACTTCTCTCCGTGTTCGCCGTACCACTTTGCAGCAAAACCGATCCAACTCACGGGGGGCTGTTCCCTCGTATTCGACGCGCACGCGCGCTTCAACGGGAGGGCGCGTTGTGTCAAACGTGTCGAATGATTCTGACAGATAGCTGACGAGTTTCGACGAGGCGAAAGTTCGAAGTCCGAGAAGTCTGTGAGTTTTGGAATTTTACAGAGAGAGACAGATGTACAGAGTGTCTCACTGTAAAGTCTCTTTACAATTTTAAAAATTTATCACAGAGGCAATTGACGAGATATCATTGTCAGATTTGTTCCATGTACTCGGTGGTTGTCAAAGTTTTCATCATATTGCATTTCATTCTCTTTTTGATGAATAAGATATTTTTAAATGAACCCCTTACAAAATGGCTACTCGTCAAGAGAAGGCACAGTGTGTATTTATGGTTTATTGAAACCAAATCGGATCTGCAGACTCAACGAAACTTCAGAACTAAGTATGGAAGAGATCCATCGTCACGTCATGCATGGAACAAGAAATTTATGGAGACAGGGACAGTGTTCGATAAAGAGTGAAGCGGACCAAGAACATCAACGACAAGAAGTCGAGTACCGTGCTTGATATGCATCGTGCAACTAATAGTACCCATATAGAGGTGCATCAAACGAGGCAAAAGAGACTTAAATCTACACATCTTATTTTGTAATAATTTCCACTCGTCTGTCTTTTCATTTGCCTTTCCAATAAAGTTTCGAAATTGCAAAAAGACTTTGCGGACACCCTGGTCTACGTCGCTGGTCTTCACAAATCGAAGTCGACGTCACGAGTCGTCCGTCGATCTGCGAGGCCACTCGTGGTCGCGTGGTCGATTTTTCTCGACACTTTGGTAGAACTCGCGCTGCTCCTTCTTCTCTAAGTGGCCACCGAAACGGTCGGATCGTCAATAACGCAGGCCGCTCAGACTGGATTCCGCGTCGGAGAAATATCTGGATCCGGGTGTGCAAAGGACAGGTGGACGACGGCCAACGTAGCCGCGGAGAGAAGAGACAGAGACAGAAAAGGAGAGAGAGAGAGAGAGAGAGAGAGAGACGCATATCGCGAGGACGGATGACAGCGCGGAGGGCTGCAGATAGATAATGAGGCTGGCAGAAGAGAGGAGAGAAAAGAGAGAGGGGACACGATCGCGGAGGATGGATTCCTAACCTGAGCAACGTCAGGCCGAGACCGGCCTAGACTTTGCTGCCGGGAGTGCAAAGTGTAACAAATCCAGCTTTCACCCGGGCCAGACAGCGAGACAATTTATGTGACGCATGTTCCGTTTCGTTTCGAAGGCCGATCCCCGATGCTGCGACAACGAGAAGTCACTCTCTGGCTGTCTGCCTCTCTCGGCGAGCCTATTCCCCGGCTCCTCCGATGCTTGATTCCACGCCACGGTGAAATCCCACGCGGTAAACTGTGATGGGTGTCCTGCCTCCTCTGCCGCATCCTTCCCCCCCTCCCCCTCCATTCGGCGCACAACGATGCTCGCGTGTTCACCGACCTGTACGCCGATCATCCAGCCATCCAAGGATCGTTAGTAGCGGTCGCCAGGATTTTTGCATTGCGTTCCTGCAAGCCCTTCCTGCCTGAATTATTGCCCTCCAATTGGAAACGAATCCTCGAAACCTGGATGGATCGGGGCCGTATCGATTCGATCAGAACTCCGATCCATAGCGTTTCACCTTTTTGGCTCTCGGCTCGAGACGTGTCCGAGTCGACTCTGATCTAATTACAAGTGAGATCATAAGAGAGAGAGAGAGAGAGAGTGGTTGTTCTTCGCGGGATACCACAGAAGAGTTTCTTCACAGAGAGTGGAAGAGGATCGCGTCAAAGCAGAGACAACGTGCCGCGCGCCGTTTGTCAACAGGATGCAGCGGTCTTGGAACAGGTTTTCCAGCAGGCCGCACCGGTAATGGCGTCCTCGCCCTGTTAATTGGTATTTATTATAATTGGTGCTCATACTTGGTCACGGCGCGAGATAACGACGGACGAACGGCGACGAAGCCATCGGTTTTCGGGGACATCTCGGCACCCGGATGATAATTCCATAACGAGTTAGGCGGCATCCCCCATTAACATGGTAAATGCGCGGCCCGGCGAAAGTGACGCCAGCTCTCTCGTGGGAACTCTCTCCGCTCTCGGAGTTAGAGAGAGGCAACAGAATGAGAGATCTCTGGAACGATCATTCACGCATTCTCAGGTAGTAGGTGCCAACCTCACTGAGGGGGAGAGTTTGGACCTTTTGGAAGGCGGAACGCGCCGGCTCCAAAAGGCGTGATTTGACGTCCCGACGCGAGCTGCCATAATTCACCCGGTTGCTGCTGGCCCACCTGCAACACCGGATGTGGGTTAACGCTGGCCCGACTGTTTTTTCCATCCCCGAAGAATGTTATCTTCGATTCTTCGCCTCTCAAGGCCGGCGCGCGTTGCACGATTTCCAGAATTTCCAGCATTTTTCCCCCTTTCTCTCTCTCTCTCTCTCTCTCTCTCTCTCTCTCTCTCTTCGTTTCTCGGAAACACTCTTACATCTCACTGAACTCTTCTTTTTTGGGGGGGGGAATTCGAGGATTCGTGGTTTCATTCTCTGACGTTGATAAAATTGAAAAGAGACACGTGCTTGAATAATTGATATAGAAATTTCTAAAGTCAACAATGTATTTTGAATGATTATAGTGAAATAGAAATTCGATTTATTATGGAATTTCTTAATATGATTGGAATTGTATGTCCAGAAATTAAATTTGATGATAAACGAATTGATAGTGTTCGAGGTCGAACTATTAATCCTAATTACGTTTTTTTCGAAAATTTAAATGATTTTTCATAAAATATACAAATAAAAGTTCTCATGTATTTTACAGTTTCACTTTTTTCACTTTAACACCTCTAATGAAAACTTTCATGTTCTACTAATCTTCACGTAAGAAAGAATAAAAGAACGCAACTATAATTATAATTATATTTTTAATGCAACATCTACCTCCCCCATTTCCCAACGTGAGAAGATCTTTTTTCTTCTTTTTTTGTTAATTTGACAATTGATAAAAACCTAGCGGTAAGAACAGACGAAAATGTACCAGAAAAAAGTTTCAAGATTCTACTCAGTTAGGGGACTCTCCTCTATGACAAAACGATCGTTACGTCGATCAATCAAACTTCTCAGATCAAATTGTCATCTGAAGCTCAAACTCGAGTAACAGTTCCTCGAAAGCGACAGTATCGTGGCAATCAATTAAACTATCGCCAATCTCGAAATCAGTCTTAACCACAACAGAGACAAAAAAAAAAAGAAAGAAGAGAAAAAAAAGAAAAAAAAGGAACACGACGCGCTGGACGCACCTGGTGCCGATGGTGTTGGATCCTAAGAATGCGCGAGAGCAGCAAGCTCGGTGTAATCCGGCTTTTGTGGCTTTTTGCGATCGATTTCCCAGCCGGTCCTTCTTCTTCTTCTTCTTCTTCTTCTTCTTCTTCTTCCGTTCGCCGAGTTCTACTGGTTTTACCTCTAACCCGGCAACCGGGCATCCTCTCCCAGGAAAAGCACGTACCCCGTTCGCCATAAACAACGCTTGGACCATAAGAGAAGAGGCAAGCAACGCGGCTACGGGAGAATTAGCTACCGTTCGAGTTCCCTGCTCCTCGTATGGCATTATGAACGTTCGCGACGTCACGATTATGAACACCTTCCGCCGCGGTACCGTTGCTTTTCTTCGTCGTTCTTCAGTTGCCTAGCTGGTCCGCTAGCTGAGCACAGGTGCGCATTGCTCATAAACCAACGATCCTTAGGAGGATATAACTCTAGGCTAATGCACTCTCGCGATACAGACACATGTAATATTCGACGAGTAATTTGCATTCAGCGCGACGAATTTACGGCTCGAGCGAATCGATTAACCCGAGGCAAACAAACTCGGCATTCAGCCCTTTCCTTTTTAAGGAGATCGTTTATTGGGCCAGCTTGCAATAAATATTTATTTATTATTATAATTATATTGTATTTATTATGTATAAATGTATGCTTGTATATTTGCGTAGATACATATAATATTTATTTATTGTTATAATTATATTATATTTACTATGTATATAAATGTATGCTTATATATTTGCATAGATATATATAATATTTATTTATTACTATAATTATATTATATTTACTATGTATAAATGTATGCTTATATATTTGCATAGATATATATAATATTTATTTATTATTATAATTATATTATATTTACTATGTATAAATGTATGCTTATATATTTGCATAGATACATATAATATTTATTTATTACTATAATTATATTATATTTACTATGTATATATGTATGCTTATATATTTGCATAGATACAACATAACGTAACGTGAAAAGAAATTTTTCATATTTTTACACACGTTTGAATTTTTATAATTTGCGAAAGAATAGTCCTCGCATTTTCCTACTTTCTATGTGTAAAATCATCTCTGGAGACGAATGGTTGTTAATATTATATGAAAGAACGGGGAAACTCACTGACGACAAGTAGAAATTTCGAGCTTCAAACCGAATTTGTGTACATAACCTTTTTTTTGTTATGGAATTACATCAGTTTAAATTATCAATAATTTTTCATAGCCACTTGTACACTAACATTAAATAAAAATTTTCGAGTTTTGAAACGAGTCCAAGTGGATCACTATGTGATCCTTTTTTTTTTTTTAAGGAATTACATCAGTTTAAATTATCACTAATTTTTCATAGCTACTTGTACACTAACATTAAATAGAAATCTCGAGTTTTGAAACGAGTCCAAGTGGATCATTGCAAGATCCTCTTCTTTTAAGGAATTATATCAGTTTAAATTATCAATAATTTTTCATAGCCACTTGTACATTAACAATAAATAGAAATCTCGAGTTTCGAGACGAGTCCAATGCTGCATAATCCTTTTTTTTCTTTTTGAGGAATTATATTAGTTTAAATTATCAATAATTTTTCATAGCCAGCTTGTACACCAACATTAAATAGAACGTGTCCAATACTGGATCACTGCGTGATTCTTTTTTTTTTATTAGTTTATATTGTCAATCAATTTTCATTGCCACAGTTATCTCTCTTCGCTGTAGACTGGTACAAAAATTTGACGCGTCTCGCGCTACCATAGCGGAGCTATAACGTTGGAGCTGAGAGGGATCGAGGAGAAACTCCTGCGGCTCTCCTTAGTTACCGGTTTACGCAGCAGCGATACATTTGTTGGACGTTCGGAGGTCTTTCATTTTACTCGCCGGTTAACGATTTCCAAGCAGCGGGTGAATTACGAGCCGCAACAATGTCCGCGCGGCGACGTTTCGCGGACGAGCGTCGGCAACGTGCTGCCTCCAATCAAGAGGAAACGTCGCGTCGTGAAAAGTCGGAAAGATACGGACACGAAGGGGAAAGTGGAAGTGGTAGGAATTGGATGTTGAAACGGGCTGGTAAAGGAAAGAGACGAGCAAAAACACGCAGGTGGAATATTTTCACGTAGAGTACAAAAAAAGAAAAAAGAGATGAAACATTGTTTTGTAGGATGTTTAGTTTTCCAAAAGAAAAAAAAAAAGAAAATTTGCGACCTTGTCGTCATTGCTATTCTGGCAAATATGCAATTTTGCACAAATGTTATAATCTTCTTCGTTAAAGAAGATCATACGATGATCTATTTTGATCTCGTTTTAAAACGTTTCTGAATTCGTTTTCTTTTTTTGTTAACATCGTGCAGCGAATTGAAAGAAACAGAAAGTGTTGTTTCAGAAACGAGAAAATTGTAAAAATTTAAAACTAAATCCCTCCAGTGGTCGAAATTTCATCTCTATATATCGAACTCCTTGAAACCTGTATAGTATTTTTTCGTCAGTCTATCAAATTTTGAATATTACAGTCAAACGACGAAAATTCCAACATTTAATATCGTTCAAAGTCGAATGAACTAGCAAACAAAGGAAAGAATCGTTCGAAAAGGTTTCAGAGAAAATTTCCATCTTCAAGACCACGGGTGGGTGTCAAGTCCATTGAAAAAAATCTTTTCAACATTTCCAAAAGATGAATTTGAATTTCCACAATTTTCGAGAGTGAAACGAATTCTTACTTCTCTACATTCGCTACGTGATGTTAAAATCGAACGAACTCTCCACGATTAAAAACGAGACAACCTTCCATTCAGGAAACACGCATAATTCAACAGTTATTATTTACAGTTTAACTATACCTTATTTAAGTATACCAAAATACCTTAGAACGACTCACGTACATTCGACAACAATTCCCAACAACTCAATTAAATTCTCAATTAATCTCTTTTCGAATTTTTCCTCTCCCATAGAGAGAGCGGCAAATCATTAATTTCCATCCGAAAACATTTCCGAAAAAGTTCCAATTTCTCGACCACCGGGCGAACGCGCAACGGTTGTTCAAAGAATAAAGAAAGAATCTCGTGTCGAAATTCCGTCACCTTGGCAAGAAGACGCGCGCAGCGATTCCAGCAACGAACAGCTACAAAGAACAGTGGCCGTTTTTCCCCCCGAGAGCGGGCGAAAGGGAAATCCTTCGATCGCTTAGCGCTTACCTACGGCAGCGTAATTCCGGGTAAACGATATTCAAACGCGGCGCGGACATTGTCGGGGCAAATTAGTGAGGCTAGCTGCCACTTTTGACGTGCCCATTCATTTGTGCCGGTTCTTGTCGTGCTCGAAACGGCACGAGAGTTCTTCCCCCCGCCGGGTCCTCGAGGACACATTGTCCGACGTCTTGAGAACCAGGGCTGGAAAGCAGCCGTAAAATAGACCGGGCTTTCTTACTTCTCTCTCCGCCGATCGGTCTTACTTCTCCCCGTTCCAAGGATTATTTACGATCATCGCGGTAAATGGTGAATGGCGGCCGGCGATTCGTAAACGTCTAATTTGCAGTGAATGGCAATTCGACGAAAAATTGGTCGATACACACACACCGAACAAAGTTGCTTGTAAGTTGCTTTGTTAAATTAAATCTGCCGATTCGGATCTCGTTTTGAGGGTGGATTACACGTAAAGGAACGACACTTCATATTTTTAAGAAGGGTTTATTCTACGTTGCAACCGTGGTCGAGGATGATGTTTCTTCATTGAACGCATCTATTTTACATTCGGACGTAGAGTTAGTAGTTCACATTCTGTTCGGTCGAAATTTTCTGAACTCTGTGCAATTATTGAAATTCGTGCGTGAGTTTTTTTTTTTTTTGTAAAAATATAAGCGCGGCAAGAAGGATCATCAGCCAGTATAGTACAGTACAGTTATAGCAGTACAGTATAGTACAGGTATTACAATATAGTATTGGTATTACAGTACAGTACAGTTAGTATTGCGACATTCTTACATGAAAAAGTTTTTTGAGTGGAAAGTCTAAAATTTATCGAAAATGATACCAAGTACCTCTAACGCCAGAACTATCAAAATGGTCAAAAGAACCAATCTTCCTAATTTTTGTTGAAAATTTCATAAATCTGGAGCATATGTATTTTCACAGATTTTTAAATTGTTCATTCTATCTAAAATTATTTTTCACAGAAACTAAAAAGCAATGTCCTATTTTTACAGACTTTTCTGAAATTTGTCAAAATGATATCGAGTATCTTTCACA
>NW_025110205.1:402299-411591 GCF_011392965.1 Frieseomelitta varia | reverse complement strand
GCCAGCTCTCGAGCTTGAATTTAAGTATAACTAATATCATATAATATTTAAGTATAACTAATATTAGTATAACTTAATATTTAAATATAACTAATATTAGTATAACTTAATATTTAAGTATAACTAATATTAGTATAACTTAATATTTAAGTATAACTAATATAATATTAAGCCAGCTCTCGAGCTTGAATTTAAGTATAACTAATATCATATAATATTTAAGTATAACTAATATTAGTATAACTTAATATTTAAATATAACTAATATTAGTATAACTTAATATTTAAGTATAACTAATATTAGTATAACTTAATATTTAAGTATAACTAATATAATATTAAGCCAGCTTTCGAGCTTGAATTTAAGTATAACTAATATCATATAATATTTAAGTATAACTAATATTAGTATAACTTAATATTTAAGTATAACTATTATAATATTAAGTATAACTAATATTGGCTTAGGCCAAGTTTTCGGCGTTTTCCGAAAGTTGAAAGAAGAGGATCGTCAGCCGCTGAATGAGGGATGTTATCGAGCCACGATAGCAGCACAGAGAGAGAGAGAGAGAGAGAGAGAGAGAGATGCTGCAGTTATCTTCGCGAATTAATCAATTTTGGAGGAGTAGTTCTTTTCTATGACCTTCGCGGACAGAATTCGACTGATTAAAAGCAAATATGTCGACTGTTTGCTAGAGTTTTCCTTTCATTCTTTCTTTCTTTCTTTCTTTCCGCGATAAGGAATTTGCAACTCGTGACATCGATCGTAATTTGCGCAAAGGCGTCAAATGCAATAAAAATTCCACTCGAGGCTTAACTTTCGGTTTCCACGATTGCTTTCTTTGACACGAATGACAATGATTCGAATTTATCGCGACAAATGCTTCTGTTTAAAAATTAAATTTTTCGAAATATTAAAAATTGATTAGATATTTGTTTATTATATACTGACTGTATGATTTCTGTATTTAATTTCAAATATTCGACGAAATTACCTATGTTACGTATATTTGAATTTAGGTAACAAGTGTTCCCAATTTAAAAATTATATTTCTAGGGTTATTAAAAATTGATTAGATATTTATCTGTTGTTACTCTACCGATGTGGTTTTTCTAGTTCTATATATTATTTCTCTATTTAGTTTAAAATCTCCGATGCATTATTTGTATTTGAATTTAAATAACAAATATTCCTGTTTAAAAATTATGTTACTACTATCTATATACTATAGTGTACTACTATGTGTTAGATCATAGTATACTACATACTATACTATTCTATATTACTATACATTACTATTATATTATATTACTACCATCTACTGCTATACTGATGTATTTTTCTAGTTTCGAGCCTCCGATAAAATGTGTTACTTGTATCTGGATTTAGACAACAAATACTCCCATTTGAAAATTATACATTTAACATAAGAATATTAATATCAGATTGATTAGATACTTATTTATTATTACTATACTGATGTATAGTTTTTACTATACGGATTATTAGGTACTACATTGATGTATAGTTTTTACCATACTGCTAATTAGATTTTGATGTGTAGTTTCTCTAGTTCTATATATTATTTCTGTGTTTAATCAAAGCAAAGTCTTCGACAAAACGCATTACTCGTATCACCTGTAATAACACCTCGAATACGAAACGTGTTACACTTCGTCTATTCCCCAACGTGTTACGCATCTTCGTGAACTTGTCGGTCGCGTGTCGTATTTACTTTTTTCGAAACAATCGAAGCGTCGGCGTTCCAACAAGCGTGCGGGAAACGAGGAAAGTTGCCCGCGACCGCGGCCGATCGCGCACGGAGACCCGCGGCCGATTCTATTTCGAATAAATCGGACGATAAAATTCCGGATTGCGAACTTCCCCGGCCAGAAAACGCGACTTTTAAAGTCGCATAATTTATTCAGATGTGCATGCAGCGGGGCTCGTGGGGCGGGGCTGGCAAGAGAGCGCGCCGCGCGCACATACATATAGCCGCCCGTCCGAGCCACGTCTTGCCCGCGCCATAAACTAATACCGAAGTTAAATGAATTCGAAATGATCGATAAACTTTATCATTGATCAATTAAACTTTGTGCCGTGTGAGTGACGTGCCCTGAGACAGACAGCGAGAGGGTGGAATACGGAAGGGGGCGGTTTATTTAACGAACGCTAAATGCGGTGCCAGAGATGTCGACGACAAGGGCGACGAGGGGATGTTTTCCCCCCTTCCCCGTCGTTCGCCTCTTCGCCTCACTTTTATTTTTTTTTTTTTTCTCTTTCTTTCCTCTCTTTCATTCACCGGCCAAGTTGAAATTATCTGCATTATCGAGCACCGCGATTTTCCTCTACTTGAAAAATGCCCCACACGGGGCTCTTCAATTCCGTTATAAACATCGTTGACATCGAGCGAGATTTTTCGCGCCCGCGGTGTGACCCGGTTCGTTCGTAATTCGACGACTCAGTTTTTCGCGAGCACAGGTGAACACGGGTTTGTCGAGCGTGAATAAACATCGACGGGCAAGATTAGGCGAATCAAACCGCGGCCGATATTTGCGTTTGATCGGCAGTCAGTGTGCCGAGTGTACCGATCCTTGTGTAATTAGAAGATCAGACGTAGCTGGGCGGAGGTATAATTATTAGCGAGCGTTAAAGCTGAGCGGTGGCACGGAATATCGTCGACGCTCACGCGAGTCGAACACATATCGGGTGTAATGCGGGGCTGCGTCTTCGTCGTCCTCCTTCCTCTGGTCGACTGGGTAAACATCGAATTTGCTCGATATATACGTCGTGTATCCGGGCGCGTACCGGCTGTCAGCAGCCTCCATTCCCGGTTCTCTGTGTTTTATGAACTACCGACTGAACCGACTGTTCCACGTTGCAGAGACGGATCAAAATCAGAGGCGGTTGCTTCATTGTAAAAATTCTGTCCCGCTACACTATGCAACTATACGTCTGCCTACGTGTTCTTTCAGGTGGATTCGTTTCGACGCGAATGAAAATCTATCGGAAAGAAAAGCTGGTGTAAAAGTTATACGTGGTATGGAAATATTTATTTCACACAGATTAAGAAAAATGATAATAATAGTAACGACATTTGCGAAGAGATAATCAAATTTTAATCGAGTGTCGCCACCGTAATTCAAAACAATCGACATTTTCGTTTTAAAATGGCGCAAACTCGTTACCCTCGTCGTTTGAAATATTTTAGCAAGTTCATTTTTGTTGTTGATATCAATTTTTGCCGTTCTCAAACTTATACTTTTCCCAAGTTTTCGTAAATTCGCTGCGACATTTCTTTAAATCTTGTTGGAATTTTAAAGCTTGTTTGGATCAATATCTACAATGTATTTTCGGATCGTAAGCGTGTAGAAAGTGGTACGTAAATAATGTTATAATTTACCGTATATATATATATATATATAAATGGCTCAACTTTATCAGCTAGTAAAAAAAAAAAAAAAACAATTTGTACGTATACATATATACGTAATACGAGTATTGTGGCCGTGACACTCTCAACGCAGTGGAGGGGATAGCGCTAGCGATCAGCAAAGTGGGGGAAGCAAGGGCCGCCAGTTGGCCACTTCTCATCAAAATTATCCTCCAAAAAAGAAGAAAAAAATCTTACGAACTATTGCACAGAGAGGTATAATGCACAGATCTCGTCTCTGAAAGGTTTTTTCCTCTCTCCATTCGACAAACAAGCTCTTCATTCGTTGTCAGAAAAAATTTCCGCCGAAATATTCTACTCGAGATATGCTCGCAGCCTAAATTTGCATTTATAAATTTGTTCGGCTGTGTTCGCTTGTATAGAGTTATTTATCCGTTACTCTTGTCCCCCCCCCCCCGGGTTTCTAATTTTACACTTTGGAAGCCACGTGATTGACAATCTTAATTTCGCAAATGCGAATCTTTCGTGGATTTCTATTTCCATTATTTTCGTTCCCCGAAATATAGACTTTTCTACTTATTAACAGAGCCATCCATTATTCAACCTTATTCGATCTTATCGATTAGGACGCTTTTACCTGTGAGTGCTTGGAATTTTCTCAGACATAATATCGGCGTACACTTACTTCAATCCGTTGCTCATTAAATTTCAAGAATAGAACTGTAGAATTTATTGTAGATTTTGTTGTTTATAATCGTTTGCAGTCTCGGACCCGCGGTTTCGAAATCAAGCAAGGCTTTTGTTTCGCGGAAGCTGAGAACGAGAAGCGGTTGTAAGGGAGAAGCGTACGTACGCGCGCGTATTTACGTGTATGCACGTGTGTGGATGCGCGTGTTAAGTGTGGTTTCACCGCAAGTTTGGATAGGGCACGGAATATCGTTCAGCAGCACGCAACCAAGAGTTTGTGCACCTTAAATAGTCCACCCTAATTCCGGGCCAACGTCTCTATCGAAGAAGGACTGCTCTCGGAATTAATTGATAACTCAGAAACGCCCGGCATCTCGCAAATAGCTCTGTCAAATAGTTCAACTATCATATCGCCCGAGAGTTCGAAATACCTTCCAATTCTTCCACGAACGGATATCCAAAGCTGCGAGCCTCGACTTTTCGCGCCCGCATTGCGGTGTTTCGTTGCTAATTTCATCTCCAAACACAAGAGAGATAATATTTTATCGGGAAAAACAAGCAAGCCCTTTGAAATAAAGAATACACTCGTATTTTGTAACTGTATTTTATCAATACGCTACATAAATTAAATAAACACGATCAAGACATGATCAATTATTCAATGTCAATAATATTTTCTTGTTGGTATGTATATATATATAGATATGGATATGGATATATATTATTATTAGTGTACAATATGATACATTATTATATTATACACTAACAATAATACTAATATATATATATATATATAATTAAAAATAAAATTTATAAAAAGTTATATAAAAATTAATTATTCTTAATATAATATAAATAAATATTAATATAAATTTAATAAATTAATAATAATATTATAATTATTAAAATAATTATTTTTAATATAAATTTATTAATTTAAAATATTAATAATTTTATTATTTTAAATTTAATATTATGTCTGAAAAAGAAATAAATTGTAAATTTATAAAATATATTATAAAATTTAAAAAAAATGACGTAACATCTGCAGTGTATATTATATACACTATACACATATATTAAAAGTAGCCACAAGTAATATCGTTTTTTATACTGTACAAAATTTTATTTTATTTAAGAATTAATACAGTTCTATAATATAATATAATCTCTAGCTCAGAGGCAATAATTTCGTAAGAATGAACGCTGAAAACTTTTGAACGATACTGTTCGCAACGAATCGAAAACAGAATAACAACGTTATCTTTTTCGCTCGGGATAATTAGCCGCAGGTAGACGCTTTAATCGATTCAAATTTATGTAGCTGGATTCATATATTTCATACGAGGTATAAAAGTTTTTCAGCCAAAGAAAGAAAAAAAAAAAAGAGAGTTGAAAGATATGACACGCGTAATGTTTCAGATAAATTGCAGCTGATTAAACTTTGAGAAATAGGAGAAACGAATACGCGGATGTCTTGTTTTTAATAAATTCAAAGATCGCCCGGAGCAATTAAACATAATTGGACATTTCATATACTGATTAGGAATACATTTTGTTCGAGTTCGGGCTGTCTTGCAGAGCCTCGAGAACGAAGGCTGGCGAGTCGACGAGTTAAAATTTTAAACGAAAGCCAATTAGCGAAATATCATCTGTTTCTTTCGAAGGTCGAGAATTTTCAAACGACAAAAATCTCTAATATACATACACGAAGAATTTTGATAATTATTTATATCAACGGATAAATAATCTAATAAACAATCATTGAGATCAATAGATATATGTTTTTGTAGATTATGTATTATATTTTTGTATATATTATATTCTACATTTTAAATTATATTTATATATATTTTATGTTTTAAATTATATTTATATATATTTTATGTTTTAAATTATATTTATATATATTTTATGTTTTAAATTATATTTATATATATTTTATGTTTTAAATTATATTTATATATATTTTATGTTTTAAATTATATTTATATATATTATATTTTATATTTTACATTATATTTATATATATTATATTTTATATTTTACATTATATTTATATATATTATATTTTATATTTTAAATTATATTTATATATATTATATTTTATATTTTAAATTATATTTATATATATTATATTTTATATTTTGTATTATACTTATATACATTATATTTTATATTAGATTTGCAGATATACTTTTGCAGATTAAGATTTCTTATTCTCGTATGGTAATTATAACGACATAATTTCCAGAAAGGAACAAAACTATCTTAATAAACGTACATGCATCTTAAAATTGACCATTCGCTGCGGATATAAAAGGCTTTTCAGATAAGGAAGTAGTAAGGCATGCTGTTAAACTTGCCTGTTATTTATAAAGGTGTTCAAATGTTTATTTCGATACAAACCTAAGTACATCCTCTCGCTATCTGTTCTCATTCATCACGCATTCATTCCGAGATCATGTACCAGTCGTTGACACGGAGGGAATTCTCTCGAGGTGTACCAACCATACAAACGTGCGCCACCATACATACGTGCGCGCATGCTGACGAATTTAAAAGGAAAGACGAGAATATTTTTGGAGATATTTTTCTAATATATATATATATATATATATATACACACACATATCAAGATCCTTTATTAAATTTTCACACGTGGATTTAAATTTATTTCAATTAAGAGTCCAGATCTATAACCGCGCTCCGATGGATTAAAATTAAGGAATTCCCGATCTTCGTTTCACTTCGTTTCGCGGATCCACGATCACGTGCGAGATTAAAGTTCCAAGTTTCATTCTAATTTGAAACACAGCCAAGGCTATCGCTGCCTATTTCCAGTTATTGTTAAGAATGGAAATGCTCGAGAATGAGAAGAGTACACAGTTCGCACGGTGATTAAGACACGATTATATAAAATAAATCGGTAACGGTCAAGCACTTTAGTATCGTTTGAAATTATTAATACATCCCGAGCAAAACGATCCAACGATAAACACGGGCTCACTGATTTTTTAATGTCCGATCGAACACGCTTTATGGTTTAATGGACCAACAGCAGCTGTAAGTGGCTAAAACGCCATCAATTACAGGTGAACATTACGATCCTATTCTCCTTCGGGCAATTTCGACGTCTAATATCTGCCGGCAATTAAGCAACTGCAGCTGACCTGGCTCGTTCCACTCGTCTACGTTCGACTTTCATTCCTTCGTACCTCGAGACTGACGCTGCCACTCAAACCTATCGTTTCTCCCTGGGAGGAATTGTTAGCAATTCAGCGCGAGTCTCTTTGGGCCATCGTTCCACCGAAAATTTCTTCCGTGGTTCTCTAACGTATTCCGCCGGCGAACTGCTGCTTTCTATCTCTCGACGGAATGAAATTTGAAATCAACGAAGGTCCGGTTCTTAATTTCTAACTAATCTTCCGAGGAATATTTCTGTCAGTCTTTGATACAAGGTTACAATCGAACAGCAGGCGATGCTACGTGAAAAAAATGAGTCGAGAAGAAGGAATAAAATTTTTTCGTCAGAACTTTCGTTCTCGAGGGAATCGAATTTGAAAATTTTATCGACTGTATATTTGAATTATTTAGCTAGTTCCAGACGTGACAAAACTAAAAAAAAAAAAGAAAAAGAATAATTGACAGGAGGTTATTCTACGTGTGAAAATAAGTGAGAAACGTAGAATAAAATTTTGGTCCAAGATGCTTCGTTTTGGAGAAAATCGAGCAAGTATACTTTGAGTTTAGTTGATTCTAGACGTTTCAGAAAAGAATAATCAACATAAGGTTAGTCTGCGTAGAAAATAAATAAAGAAACGTAGAATAAAATTTTTTTGCACGATGCCTTTATCGAATACATATTTGAATTTAGCTGATTCTAGACATGACAGAATAGAGGAGGTTATTCTACTTAATGGAACTTTTGAGTAAGACGCAATCGAAAATTGAAAATTTGTCAAGTATCGAGGCAATTTTCAAAGGCATTTTTCTTCTTCTCTCGATTCGTTTCCTTCTTATTAACTACCAGTTACGAGACACCCTGTTCAGAGCAACTTGGCTTGGAACAAACGTTTCGAGAGCACAATGAACGCGGTGCGTGCGAACCTGCAGCATGTCTGACCGCGTACGTCCGTGTTCCCTCGAATCTCTCGTTGCGTCGTAAACGCCGCTCAACAGACGATTTTCCGATCGAACAATCTTAACTGTTTCAGTGCCACGCAGCGCGATCGCGCTGTTCAGATTTCGTGTCGAGTAGTTTGGTCACGATGCTCAATTTACAATGCATTCGATTTCGATTATAGCGTGTCGTCAATCATATCGAAGCCTTTCCTCCTAATTACTTTCTTTTCAAACCTAGATCGCATGAACTTAAATCTAAACCTAACCTAGATCTAACCTTAAACCTACTACTTAAACCCTAAACCTAACCTAAATTTAACTTAACCTGATGACGTGCCACGCACGTCGAGAACTTTTTGTCCGAAAATTGCAACATTTTCTCAGTTTTAAGTACATTTAAGCATAACTCGGGCAAGACAAATAATAATAATAAATTTATTACTTCTGAATAATTTCGAAATCCAATGATACCATACCGACGAATTCAGAAAGAAAGCGACGAATTATTGTACGTATCTGGCCACTCGTTATGGTCCGCAGTCAGTTGCCAGTGGTTAAACCTTAAGTTAAATCCAAGAATTTGCTAATTTTAACCTAATTTAAACCTAAGAAGTTAACCCAAACCCAATTGAACCTAAATCACGTGCATAAACGGGGAATTATTACTTCATCTACTTTTGTTTACAGATACATAATTATATCAAGGAAGCGTTATCACGCTACACGACAGCATCCAATACACAGTTTTCTTTAATTATTTCATTGCCATTTCAGCGCGATCGTGCTCTTCAGATTTCGCGATTCTTAATATACAACGATGCTCTTGGTTTCGATTATAGGGTCAAGCGTATCGAAGCATCCTCTAATTGCTTTCTTTTTTCACTTAAATCACGCGCAGAACTCGGCAATTTTTCTATTTTTATCGCGGTTACATACGTTACCGCGGCGCATGGCACTGTCCAACACGATTTTCTAACCAGCCCTGAATGGCCATTGCTAATCGCTCGATAGAACGGGAGAAAAAAAGAAGAAAAAAAAAAAAAAAAAAAAATTGGAGGGAAAGCGTCGCGCGAACGGAAAAACAC
>NW_025110205.1:375791-402118 GCF_011392965.1 Frieseomelitta varia | reverse complement strand
CCCCCCCCACCTCGTTCGCGGCCCGAAGCGAATATTTTTCTAACGCACGCTCGCGGCGACTCTATTCACGAAATTTCATTCAAGTATTTTCTGTTTCAACCGGTACCAACGCAGACTGGGGGGGCGGCGGACGCGGGGCATTCAAGCCAAGGTATGTCTAACATGGCATAATTTTTTTAAATACGGAGGGCATTTGCCTTTGGGCAAGGGAGTCAGGAATTTTCAAAAGCTGGCTTTTACACGGAGGAATTCACATTTTATATGCCGTTTCACTGTTCCCCCCCTCTCTCTCTCTCTCTCTCTCTTTCTCTCTCTCTCAGAGGTTGTTTCAGCGTTCTTCCCTTCGGCACTCGGCCGTTTCGCTTTTTATTTCCGTTTCTCCACCTTTTGATCCTTATATTTCCATCGTTTCCTCTGCATCATCGTCCGCTTCTCACGTTACGGTTTTTCAATGCATCTGCATCCTGCTGCCTTCCGCTGCTTCTGCGTTTCCCTCGCACAATTAACCCACCCCCTCCTCCCGCCGTTTCGCTCCATTCCAGTTATCCCCGTCCCGTCTCGTCCGCTTCACAGACATATTTCTGCTCCACTTTTTCATTCATTTGCTCGTCTCCTTTTCTCTTCGTCGATTTGCACTGAACGTTCCTTTCTCTCTCTCTCTCTCTCTCTGTATTCACCGGTGCGCGCACCGGTTTGTTGCTTCACGGTGCTTCCAGAATCCCTCGATTTTTTTTCAATCGCCGCTTCAACGCGGCAAAGGAACGCGGCATTCCTTCGCGTTTGCCAGAAACAACGCCGGATTCAAGTCGAATGCCTCGCTGACTTTCAACGTCTTTGATCGCCCCGTGGAAACTCGTTCGACAATACCGACGAAGGTGAATCGCTGTCGCCGTGATAAATTTGTTAGACTCGTTCCCTCGCGTCTCTACAGATTTTTTTTTTTTTTTTTTACAGTCTCGGTATACTTTTATGATGAATGCGAAAATCAACGATGACGGGAAATAAATTTACAAGAGAGAGGAAAAAAAAAAAAAAGAAACAAAGGAAAGAAGAAACCGAATAGATCGACTTCGATTTATTACTGGAAGGAAAGAACAGCCAGAGAGTTGAATCCCTCTGCTTTCAGTGCCTTTGTCGCTCTATGACAATAATCACGAACCACGCGTTTGATTTTTATAAACTTATCGTCATATATGTAAATATATAAAAGAATTTTAATTATTTTTCGAACCCATCTTTTCGAAAAATGTTCAGAAAATTACAAGTGTTCGGTTAGAGCTTAAAAGTGAGAAATAAATGCATAATTGTGTTTTACGGAGGATTTACGACTTGGTTATGTATACATGTAGGAATGTTATATGAGTTGCTTGTGTCCAAGAAATGTTATACAGCGCTTACGATTAAACAGATGTAATAAACACTAAGAAACACACTAGATCCCATTCTCAGAATGGGTAGCTTTGCTAGTTTTTTATATAATAAAAGAGAGAACAGACAAGAAAAAATATTAAGAAATAAAGTATATATATATAATGTATAGTGCAGGGGTGACTGGACACGATGTCACCCCTTTTATATCAATTTTTCTCACGTCGACATTTATTTCTTGCTCTTCACTTGCAAAAGTAAAAGTTGTAAAACAAAAAGGGAACGTAAACTTTTTTAGAGGATTATAAGAGTGAGAACCAAAGAAAAAGTAGTTTTTAACCATCCTCCTCTCCTCCTTTCCAAGTGACGCCACTGACTTTGTGACCCACGACTCTAGAACAAAATTTGACCTACTTCTCAAAAAAGGTTCGACGTCGCTGCTCTATGAAAACTCGTTTTAACCATACGACGAATGTAAACATTTGCGAACTCGTTCTACAGATTTTCACGACACGACTGTAACGTTGAAATTTCGCAAAAAAAAAAAAAAAAAAAAAAAAAAAAACTGTCCGAGAGCAAAGACGAGAAACAGATCCTCGCCTAAATCGCCTAAAGGAAGAACTCGGTCGGCTTCGATTAATTATTCGAGCATCCAGCAGGGTTCGCTGAATTATCTCTCGACGAGCAATCGTTGTTGGAAGGTTTGGAGTGGTAGATTGTCTCGAAAATTAATCAGGCCGCATAACAATTTTATCGCGGGGCCTTTTTGGCCGAGAGGAGGGGGGAAGGGGGGGGGCGCAGAAAATGTAAAAATTTCGGCCGGGCATATAGTGGTCGGCCGAGTACGGGAATCAGGCGGAATCGTTAAATTATGGGGCCCACGGAATCGGACGTTTTTCTTTTGTCCATCTCCGTGTTGCGCAGTGGAGAAATGCAGCCACGGCAGAGATAAGGTTCGTTAGTGGGCGAAAGGTTAAAAATAAGCCCGGCGCGGAGGGCAGCCCGTCATAAATCTGGCAATCCTCGGTGAAAAGCCGACTCTCACCCTAAAAAACAGGGACACGTCCAGTTGGCCGAAGAGGCCTGGCCTCGCCTCGTCTCTTTCGATTACGAGCGTTGCCCCTCGCCGAGGCACGAAACTAGTTTCTCTTATCTGTCGCGAAACGCGTGTTTCTTTTGCATCAGGTTGTTCGTATTATTTAGAATGTGATATTGCATTACGAGCGCCTCCAAGTAACTTCGTTTTTCCTCGAATTCCTAGTAAACGTAATTTCCATCTAGCGACAATAATTCAATACGTTGTAACGTGACCTACGTTCTAGTTAAATATATCGACACTTGGCGTGCTTATTGTCGAATTATAATAATGTATAGATTGAAATTGTATTGACTCTTAGATGAAATAAAATTTTTTTATTGTATCAAGAAACGATGTTACTACAATACACTACTTATGTAATATTATATATTATAATGTAGTAGTAATAGTAATATAATACAGTATTCACTCACTCAAATTAGTTATCAAAGGGATATAAATATGAATAAAATTTGGTGGAAACACAAGATTTTTAATGATAATTTAATCTTGAACAATATTTAAACGGTTTTTAGGATTAATTATATGTTCTCTCAGATCGACATGTAATATTGTAATCTGTGACAGACAGTTAAATATTTAAATACATGTTCAAATATATCAAATATATAAATATATAATATATTAAATATATCAATGTATCAATATATCAAATAAAATGAGTCGTATCGACGAGCGCACCAAAAGTATATAAATGTGACAATTAATTTGGGACGGTGGGAGTGTTACGTAATATTAATAATTATACGTAATATTATATATTACATTGTTATGTTGTAATATTAATATTAATACCAACATTGTAATATTAATATTAATACCAATATTACACAATTATGCGTAATAAATGTTAATTATTTACGACTAAATAAAATTTTTAATAATATAATACAATACAATTTTAATAATAAAATAATATAATATAATACAAATTTAAAATAATATAATATAATACAATTTTAATAATAAAATAATATAATACAATACTCACTTCAAATTAATTGTCAATATTACACAATTATGCGTAATAAATGTTAATTATTTACGTCTAATAATAATAATATAATACAGTACTCACTTCAAATTAGTTGTCAATATTACACAATTATGCGTAATAAATGTTAATTATTTACGTCTAATAATAATAATATAATACAGTACTCACTTCAAATTACTTGTCAATATTACACAATTATGCATAATAAATGTTAATTATTTACGTCTAATAATAATAATATAATACAGTACTCACATCAAATAATAATAATAATATAATACAGTACTCACTTTAAATTACTTGTGAATGTTACACAATTATGCGTAATAAATGTTAATTATTTACGTCTGAAGCAGACGATGAAACGTTAAGTCAAACTGTAACACTCTCTCGACAAACAGAATTAACAATTTTAAAAATATCGGACGTTCAATTTGTCGCGCCACGTACATAAAAAAAAAAAAGAAAAGAAAATCCAAACGATAGAAAAAAACGTAACTGCGTCTAGTGTTCGATCACGAAACGCTTCCTTCGACTCGAATTTTCTCGGGCAACCAGAACTACGGAGTTGATCGCGCAGTTCTCGCTCGAGAACTGCCGGAGAATAAACCCAGCCGATTGATTAACGACTTTTTCCGCGAGTCTCCCCTCGCCGGGGAGAGTACTCCGGAGAACCAGAAGGAGAACTACTCCCGGATATTGACACGTATAATGCAATTAGCCGGCCGCGATCTCGAACACGCTTCTGATATCAAGGGGGAAGGTATTTGAAGCTGTGATAGAGGGAGGGATCGATCGTACCCTCGCCGGCCAATAATTGTAATTAGTAATCAACACCATTATGTGCCTCCGGCCATCGGTTTCACCCTCGCCAGGTTGCCATTAAGGCGATTGTATGATTTCCTTGGACCGCGCCCCTGTACTTCTTTCGCCGGTTTAATTGCGCCCCTAAGAAGCGAGTGGGTGAGGGGGTGGGAGGCAGGAGGAGAGAAAAAAAAAATTTTTTCTCTTTGACTTGATTTCGTTGGGCCTTCGCGGATTCATGAAGGTCACAGTGGGAGGGAGGGGGTGGATTTTATTAAAGAAGCGAGTTGCCACGCTTCGGAAAGACGTCGAGGGGGATGAATTTTTTCCCGTTCGAAGAAGAAAAATATCTAGCTGTTGGTTTTAATTGAAATTAAAAGCTCGCGGCTGAAAGAGAAAGCTAATAAGAAGAGTGAATTCCCACTTTCGGAGAGGGGACTATCGAAGAAGAGGGTTATAAAAATCGACAATCTTGCGACAGTGTGCTGAAAATGACCAATTTGTAATTTTTGTTCAATATTTTATGCATAGTTTTGAAGATTTCAATAATTTTTCGTGAAATGTATACGAATAACTTGTATAATCCATTGTATTGAAAAGTTCCTCTATTTTTTTTTTGAAAACAAAAACTATTGTGCTTATTTATGCATTACGTGGTTTAGGTTGAATTGAAAAGAAAGTAATTAGGAGACGATGATATGGCTGTTAATCGAAACCAAACGCGTTATATACAGCGGGCTGAAAGTTTCTTCCTTTTTTTAAATAAAGCATCAAATTAATTTTGTTAATTTTAAATTGAACTTAAATTCAAACGATGATTTTCTTCGTTACGTTTGAAATTTCAAATGTCAAAAAATATATATCAATTTACATATAATTTATATAATAAATAATAAATAATTTATGTATAAATATAATTTATATGTAATTTATATAATAAATAATAAATAATTTATGTATAAATATAATTTATATGTAATTTATATAATAAATAATAAATAATTTATGTATAAATATAATTTATATGTAATTTATATAATAAATAATAAATAATTTATGTATAAATATAATTTATATGTAATTTATATAATAAATAATAAATAATTTATATGTAAATATAATTTATATATAATTTATATAATAAATAATAAGTAATTTATATATAAACCTACATAAAAAAATTACGGATTTATTTTAGTAGGAAGTGATTTTTGTCGCACTCTGTGTAAGCATTAACGTTGCGACCATGTACGCTTTGGTCGTTGTTCGACGCGAAATCTGAGCATCGCGACCGCGCTGCACTGAAGAACCGGTTAACTCGTTAATTAAAAGTTTAATAAATCAGCTGCTTATTGCTTCTCCACCTCCCACGGAGGCAACGACCCCCTTCCAAAAACACAAAGTTATCTGCATCGGACGGAGATTACGGTTAACGAGCAATTCGTTCCGGCGATTCGTGCAAACTTTTCCGCGACCCCGCGTTCTAAATCCCTCGTTAAAGATTCCCTAACTGGATAGCTGTCTCTTCTCTTCCTCCTGGCCAGGATAACGGCACTTTATTATCGTTCAACAGTCTCGGATTGCTTTGGATTTAGGAATCGTCGAGTAACTCACACGACCGCGTGCCTCGGGTCGAGCGATCCTCGAGAAATGTTTCTCGATGACGATGGAAGAGATGGCAGTTCCTCGTCGAAGTGGAACGAAGTCGACACTGAGTTACTCGGATGGCCCTGAGACCATTACGAGAATTAATTAGAAAAAGTTACCGTTACGAAAATTAATTAGAAAAATTTACGCCGATAATGAAAGTTCCTCCCGGCGAGATGTGCCGTGTCATTCACCCGCGTTATGCCTCAATGCTGTCATAACCGTAGGTATTTACACGGTCTTTTCCCTCCCCCCTCGCCTCGGTGTCCCGATGGAAACCAGATTTTTGCCCTCGTTTCTTCCATCGAGAGCCAGTGGTTCGCATCAAGTTCGATGAAATTATAGCTACGAATGACGAGTATACTCGCGTCACGAAGAAGTGGCAATTATTTTGTAATGACGTGTATACATGCGTGAAAAAGTAATTGCAATATTTGTTACTTGAATTGAACTTCTTGTAAATTTTAGATATTTTTGGAATATTTTGATTGTGCCAGACTTGACTAGTTCATTTTACATGTTTTGTAAATATTTCCTTGCTATTAATATTAATGTTGTTAAGTTAAGAACGATAAAATTATTTTTAAAAAAAGAAAAAAAAGTTTAACTTATAATTTGATTCAATTTTATAGCACGTACTTTTAACGAGTATAATCGTAGATACTTTCAAAAGCGGCACCTTAGAGCTAAGAATTTTATTCATGTGTCGTGTGAAACAGATTGATTAAACACATAACTGAGAGCTTAGATCTACTGAAGATTAAAGTTGAGTAAAAAAAATTAGAATGCAAGAAACAGAAAAAGGATATTTTATTCATATATTCTACAAAAGTCATTCGAACCTCTAAAAATACACGCAAAACTGCAAGTCTGCAAAATTACTGTAAAAAATTATAAACTTGTCATTTTGGTAGTTCTAGCGTTAAACATAGTCGTTCAGAAACTCAGATATAATTTCTTTGCTAATCTTAAACGATGCTTCTTGCTTGATTTAACATCCGGCTTGAAGAGAGAGGGAAATGTTCAAAAACAGCAGAAAACACCGCGATTTTTAATCTAAATTTACAAACTCCCCTCTTCTATTGACCCCATAAAACAATCCTCATTTCACGGAGGGGCAAGAAATGACTGGTTGAATTTTTCAAGAACGATTTTTCTTCTTCCATCTCTCTCTCTCTCTCTCTATTTCAGCCTCTTTTCTTTCCTCGAGTTCTCATTATTACGATACAAGCTTTCGCAAGGACGCGATATCCAGGCACACGACAGAATAGCTTTTCATCTCCGTGGAAAGGTAATTTTCCAAGAGGTTCCCTCTCTCTCTCTCTCTCTCTCTCTCTCTCGTTCTCTGGCCGCCAGTTTATACGGCGCGCAGCGCCGCCATAATTACGCTTAGTTTTAATTAACTTCGCGTGAATTTCAACATTTATCTCGCCGGACGAGCAGAGGAACCCGTTGCCCGCTGCTAACGCTCTGGAAGCTACCCGAGATTGCTGACGCTGAGGGGTGGTGGACGAGCAACGTCTTTGTCCGTGGAAGACGTCGTTTCCCCAAACTTTCGGCCAAGCCTTGCCTAACGATTGTATTAATCCCCTGCCACGAGTCACCAGTCTCTCTCTTAATTGATTTCTGATTTCGGGCGGATCATCACCTTCAGCAGAAAAAGAGAGTCACAGAAATTAGATTGTGCTACGAACGTTGTGTTGAGGAAGTATTCTGGTAATCTTGAAAAAATTCGATACTTTTAGGATTTTTTTCTAAGGAAACCGTGATACTTCGGTATGCAGTTTTCGCACACAGATTTATTCATGCTTAGAGAGTATTTACAATTTCTTTTTTTTTAACGAAATCAATGAAAGTTGTGGAAATTACATAGCCTTAGGTAAAGCATGTTTTTAAAAATCGGGTTCGAATGGCTGGACGTGATTCCGGCCCATCTGGTTATTTAAAACTGAGGAACCAAAATGCATCTTAATCAGTATAAATATGGCTATCGCGTGAACCACGGAAACGGCGAAATTTCGAAAATTAAAGAAACGGCAGCATTTTGAAGTTTAAATATCAATTTTCCTTCTGCTTTTTGTCTCTTGGGTGGCAAAGAAATAAAAATAAAAAGAAACGTCAGATTTTGAAATCCGTGGTTCATGCGATAAACATATCTCCTGCAGCATATCCGCGCGTCCGCAATTTTAAACTTGACTATAAACGTCAAGATCAATTTTCACGACAGACTCTTCGCACGTATTTCCATCGAGTCGAAGGCGTAGAATTCAACTGCGACAGCCAACGACAAACTTTTCTTTCCAACCTGCTGATAACCTCCACGTCGATGCAACTTTAAACCTGCACAGGGGAAAGAAGAAGAAGAAAAAAAAAAAAAGAAAAAGAAAGAAAAGAAAAATATGACTGCGAATGTGAAAACGTCGGAAGAGCCGAAAGAGGCGAAAGCCAAAGCGAAAGCCGCGGATCCCGAGAGCGTGAGGGGGTGGGTCCGGGTAAACTGAAGAAGGGAGGCCTGAAAAGCGACGGGGCGAAGTGTGGGCGGCCGGAGGAGCATTACAGACATTAGATTGGGACACGAGTGCAATAAACCTATCTGTATAATCTGCCCTGCAGGAATTAACAGCCCTCTGAAGGTAGCCACTAACGAAGTAATTCACTGGATGAACGTCCAGAGGGCGAGCAGGGTCGGAAGGAAGAGAGCGAGGAAACCTCCCCCGCCCGCCAGCGTGTATATAGGATCGTCCAAAATTGAGATTTAGATCGAATCACGGACTGGCTCGCCCTCTGAAAATTGATAATGGACGGTAAATAATTGCTGCACGGGCGTCGAGGGGGAACATCTGCGACCACTTTTTCGCCACGTTTTCAGCCGTCAATGTTTCCACGCGGCTTCCCATTGAATTATTGAGAAACTTGAAAAAAGAAAAGAACCTGCTCTGATTGTGAATTGTAATTTTTTTGCATTTTAATCCGAAAACCAAGAAGAACTGAAGTTAAACCAAGGAAACATTTCTTTCGAAGGAGGGAAAGGGTGGTTTTAATTTTCTCACTCATCCGGTAAATATATTCGATTCCAAATGACTCGAGAGAGTAACTAAGAGAGTGATTAAGTATTATTAGAACAGTCTCTACAGTCAGAGTGGTCAATGTTCGATGTAACGCTTTTGAACATTATTTTTGTCAAGTCTTTGGAAGCTTGGCCGACATGCTGCATTCGTTGCAATAACTCGGTTATTAAGTTAATTACACTGACGTAAATATTATTGTATCATTACAGGATAATATTCACCCATTTCTACAGATTCTGATCGTAATGTATCAAATCATTTGTAACACCATAAAAGTTCAAAAGTGTGGACTCCAATGTTTTTTACACATTAGAATAATACTAAATTCGATCTAATTGGGTTACGTCTGTGATTATCGAGTTCTAGCAAAGAAATGTGAAAATGATCCGCGAGCGTGTGTGTGTGTAAAGAGATAACAATCGATAATAACAAATAAATAAGTGGAGAAACGGAAACCTTTCTCGCCTCTTCTCTTTCGCTTAAAAAGATTCCCTTCGAACATCTTCAAAGAACATTTCTCCTCGCAATTAGCTTATCAGCCGGCGAAGTTCCGACATTTAAATTCGGGACACCCCGTAGGAATCTAAATCCTCCGCGATTTAGCTCATTCCTTCCAGAATTCAGTGGAACTTGAATAAAAAAATCAATCGATTGGAATAATTATCTAATTGAGCAAGCAATAATAATTCCAACGTATGAAATAATAATAGAAAAAAAAAAGGAATAAAAACAGCTCGCGACATCATATAGTTGAAAAGAAAACAATTAATTTGCAATTAATAAATATAAATAAATTAAATCTAATTATTACAAATATAATTATATAATTCAAAAGTTCAAATTTATTTTATTATATAAATATTAATTTGTCGTTAGGGTACAAACCTGAAAGCTTATAATTAGCTTATTATTTATATATATATATATAATATTTTTATCAAAATATTTTGTTAAAGTAATTTTAAAATATATTTAAATTCATTCATATTATTAATTATTATTAATTCATTTAAAATCAAAATTTAACGTGCAAATTTACATCAAATATAATTTTATAGACTATTTTTTTTTAATGAAAAATAAAGTTTTATATATATATATATATATATATATATATATATATATATATATATATATATATATATATATAAGCGAGTTGTAATGTCGCGTCGTTTGGAAGGCAGTTACATCATTTAGTTGAAAAGAAAACAATTAATTTGCAATCAATAGATATAAATAAATTAAATCCAATTATTACAAATATAATTATATAATTCAAAAGTTCATATTTTATTTGATTATATAAACATTTTATTAATTTGTCGTCAGGGTACGAACCTGAAAGCTTATAATTAGCTTATTATACATGTAATATTTTTTGTATCAAAATATTTTGTTAAAGTAATTTTAAAATATATTTAAATTCTTGTGTATATATATATAAAATATATTAACATATTATTAATTCATTTAAAATCAAAATTTAACGTGCAAATTTACATCAAATATAATTTTATAGATTATTCCTTTTTAAATGAAAAATAAAATTTTATATATATATATATTTATATATATATAAGCGAGTTGTAATGTCGCGTCGTTTGGAAGGCAGTGTAGCAGGATTGCTGGAATCGAACGAGAAATAAGGGAGGGCAGGTAGATATAATAGCCACGGGGAGCTGGAAATGTGGGTAATTGCTGACTTAGGGCCTGCCATTTTCCTCATATAGTTACAACCGCGAAACCCTCTGGCGGGCCACAATTTATTTATGTCGATAGTTTCTTGATTTGTCGACTCCTGCTGCTCATTTATATCCTCCCGAGGCAGCCGTAGATACATTTCACTTGGGAACATGTTACTCGTTCGCCTAACTCGCCTCCGTGTGTCTACGTGTACGCCGGCACACGCTCCTCCGTCCTCTTGTTATGGGGATTTTCCTCTGCGAGAAACGTTACGCTCGTCGTGAGGGAACTGCTACCTTCGATCGTTGTTGGATCGAGGAAATGAGGAAAAAAAAGAAAAGGAAAGAGAAAGAAAGAGGAAATTTGACGAGAAAATGCGAGACCTGCAACGTCAAACGTCAAACTTTTCAGCAAGAGAAAGAAAATTACCATTCGTTTAAACTTATGAATGTTTGTCCTCTGTTTTCTAAATGTATTGTTAGGTTTGGCCAGAAAGTGAATGAAAGGCGAATTTTTCACGAGAAACAGGAACTTTGTTACACGATTAATATCTAGTTGTATTCTAGTTATTATAGTTATATATTCTAGATATATAACTAGATAATTAATAATTAATATTATATTACTATTAGTAATATAACTAGATATATTACTGTTTCTTTTTCGACGAAAGAACGATTTGACATCCTCGTCAGTAGTGAAATTTAGCAAATCAATTCTGGCACAGTTTGAAGTCTTCTTCACACATTCATATTGGATGATTTTTTATTAGCGTGCATTCTTTCCCCTTTTCGGGGGCAGTGCAGTAAAATATGACAAAAATGTTCTATTTGAAGTATAAAAAAAAAAAAAAATCGCTGACAAGTTTCAATCAAATATCAGATTGCAAAATCAATTTGCAGTTTAAAATGAAGTTGGTTACATTCCAAGACACACATGTATCGAAGAACGCAATTACATTCTAACCAAGATATTTTTATTCTAGATTATGTAGATTATTTAGATAAAAAAATTTAGATCATTTAGATTATTCAGATAAAAAATTATTTTATTTTTAAACTAAATTGACAGCTCATAGAATATTGTAAAAATATTTTTATTTTCAAGCTAAATTGCAATGACCGACAAAAAATTCAAAGACCCTTCGATCATTTACAGTCCCATTCCAACGCAAGCGTCGCAAAAATTTCTCAAAAAAAGAAGAAAAAAAGAAAAGCGAAAGTGAATGAAAGTGGTCGCTCGGGGAAAATTGCCTGGCAACGCGTGTTTAATAGCAAACGCGCAACAGTGAAAACAAGAAGAGGACAAGGTCCCAGGGACCTGAAAATACGTGTCTGGATCGGACGTGGCTGGCGTTGAAACACTCATAAAGTCATATCTGCCCCGCTCGTGGTACACGCTTTCGGCTCTTCCGGAAAGCAGCATGACAAATGACGAACCGTCTTCCGAACGGTATAATCTCCGGACACGTGCTTGGCAAACGTTATCTCGCCTCCACGTCGGAGAAGCCTCCACCGTTTCCCCGTGGTCTTTTTGAGACGAGATGACTGATGATCGTGGCGGCCTGCGGCGCTTTGCTCCTGTCGTGTCGCGATAATCAATTAGCCGGATGTGTTGACACGTCTAATTCCTCGTATAACTGATAGGTAACCGTATAGCTCTCGTAACCCTTTCGTTCGCAGGCTAATAACCACGATGACGACCAGACCTTAAAGTCTCGGGGGCTTCGTTTCGACGTCGGGCCGCTCGTCAAGCTGACAAAAATTTGGGGAAACTGAAGCTAATCAGTTGGCAGTTTATGGCCCGTTAAGAGCCAAGAGTGGTTGCTCTGGTAGCTTTTCCATTTCAGTATACAGCTTTCAACGAATGGTCAAGAAAATCGTGTTAACGTTTAGGAAATATTAAAAACTACGATTTTTTTTTAATATACTGTCCAGACAAATGGTATACACCGTCAAGGAAACATTGATTTCATCTATTTTGCACATCAAAACTGTATCTCCAATTAATTCGCGAGATATTTAACAAAATATAATCCAGAGCTTTTAGGGCAATTTACACTACTTCAACATCGACGATAGTCGATAGAAAAAAAAAAAAAGAAATACGTGTCAACTATTTCTTTTTATTTGAAAACTACGTTTAGGGCAAATTTCGTCAAACTCGGTGACTGACACTTTGTGAACACTGCCGGTCAAAAATTTAGGACCATTTACCTTAGTTATTAATTTAGGATCTGCCAGGTCAAGCAGATCTAGTCAAGTTTACTTGAAAATTTGTCACGCAGCAATATTCTTAAACATTGTTAGAGGGTAGAGAATATTCGAAGGTCAAGAAGAAGATCAAAAAATTCTGATAAACCTGAATTGACCTGGTCAATCTTAACCTAATCTTAACCAATTTGAGACAACACGTTGGAGCAATATGCCATTTGAAATTTTAAACAAATTAATTGAAAGAATGTCTGAGTTAGAAAAAGTTGAAAAGAAACAACGGAGGTTTTTTTTTGGTGAAAAGTGTGTAGCATACACTGCAGATGTTATGTCATTTTTTTAAACTTTTGTATTTGACCAATATCCATAGTCACTGGTAATTTAACTACCACGATCTTATGGATACGATTTCGACTCGAGAGATTGACACCTTATCGGAATCACGACGTTGACATTTCCACTTTTTTCGACGCCATGTTTTTAAAATTTTTAAGTCTCAACAATTGTTGTAAATATTTTATTATTTCTCTACACACACTAGAATCTTAATTGCAACTGAGGCAAAATATGACTGTAACCGTGAAAGGTGTTAATAAAGCGTAATGTTATTATTATTGTTATAATATTATTACAATATAATTATTATTATTATAATTTAATTATTACTATTATAATATTATTATAACTTAATTATTACTACTATAATATTATTATAATTTAATTATTATTTTTACAATATTATTATAATTTAATTATTCCTATACTATAATATTATATAATATTACTATAATATTATTATTATTATATATTTAATGATTACTACTATAATATTATTATAATTTAATTATTACTACTATAATATTATTATAATTTAATTATGACTATTATAATATTATTATAATTTAATTATTACTACCATAATATTATTATAACTTAATTATTACTACCATAATATTATCATAATTTAATTATTACTACTACAATATTATTATAATTTAATTACTACTACTATAATATTATTATAATTTAATTATTACTACCATAATGTTATTATAATTTAATTATTACTACCATAATATTATTATAACTTAATTATTACTACCATAATATTATCATAATTTAATTATTACTACTATAATATTATTATAATATAATTATAATATATTATTATAATATAAAACATATAGTATAAAAAGGAAGGCGAAGCCTGCGAGCTTCGAGCGAAAAAGAGAGAGAGAGAGAGAGGGACGAAACAGCCAACTGACCGTGAACCTCGAATGGATATTTTCAGTTTTCAGGGGAACGGGCGTCCCGTGTCTCTGAGAACAAAAGAAAGCGTGTCGAACGAGCGGAAGGGGTGAGCCCCAGCCGCTGCTGCTGCCCTCCCCGAGCCGCCGATCGCCGGTCTCTGCGATTCAATTTAAATTTCATCGGGTTTACAGCCCGTTCCGCTCGCTCTCGCTCGGTATAATTAATTTTTCAATCGGGAAATGAAGAAGGCCTTTTTACGAGGCCGTGGATCAGCTGCGGGGCCGCGCCGCTCACCGTTACGTCACTTCCGACAGCGAACGCAGTTCGGTGAGAGAGGCTGCTTGGCCCCTCGAATGGAGTCGATGCCCACGGTGGAGTACAACGTGCACGACTCTCGGTGTTCCAGCCTGTAAGTTTACGAGCGAGCCGACTCTCGCTTTGCTCTTGCTCGCTGGCCAAGCTCCTCGTCACACCTCGGCCTTTGCGGATCGTGATAAAGGCGAAGACGTTACGCTCGGCCGTTCTGACAATCGGTTTTACGGGCATCTCGCTCGAGATGCTTTACAGAGCTCGCGGAATTCGACGAGGTTACAAATAAAGTCGGGATATGAACGATATTGACGATGAGCGACGATTGAGAAGCCTTCGGACTGCCTTCGTCGGAGAAGAAAATGTTCATTTTATCTGTAAATGGCATGAAACATGAAAATTTTCTGTCAATTCGTGGAAAAGGATCCACCAGCTCCCACTAATGGAAACACATAATTCTAAATATTACTTCTAAACTGCTAATATACTTCTGAATATTAATATGAAGATTAAATATTAATATCCACCTCCTCCCACTAATGGAAACACTAATTCTAAATATTACTTCTAAACTGCTAATCTACTTCTGAATATTAATATTAAGAATTAAATATTAATATCACAAATCTTGATGGATTATTATTGTCATTGCTTCTAGATTATTATTACCTGTAAACTAATTATCAATTAATTATCAACTTCCAAATATTAATATTAAGATCAATATTAATATTGCAAATCTTAATATTTGTTAATATTAATTTCATTACTGCAATACAATACTAATACTTCTAAATATTACTTCTAAATTATTAATACCTGTAAACACTAATTATCAACTTCCAAATATTAATATTAATCAATCAATATTAATATTGCAAATCTTAATATTTGTCAATATTAATTTCATTACTGCAATACAATACTAATACTTCTAAATATTACCTCTGAATTATTAATATTTGTAAACACTAATTATCAACTTCCAAATATTAATATTAAGATTAATATTAATATTGCAAATTTTAATAAACACTAATTAACAACTTCCAAATATTAAGATTAATATTAATATTGCAAATCTTAATATTTGTCAATATTAGTTTCGTTACTGCAGTACAATACTATAACACTTTTATATATTATTTCTAAATTATTAATACTTGTAAACACTAATTATCAACTTCCAACTATTAATATTAAGATTAATATTAATATTGCAAATCTTAATACTTGTCAATATTAGTTTCGTTACTGCAATACGATATTAATACTTCTAAATGAATTATCAATTTCTAATCTTAAAATTGTCAATATTAGTTTCGTTACTATAATGATGTGAAAAAATCAAGTATAGAACACCGTTAGAAAGAATCCACTTGCTCCCATTAGTAGAAATAATAATAATTCGAATATGAATGAATTAATAACAGTAATAATTGCTAAATTATTATATAATTTTTAAAATAATATAATTTCATTATCAGTGCTAAATTATTATATAATACAATAATAATTATTAATACTAAATTATTAATATTGCTAAATATTAATTACCAACTTTTGAATGCTAATATTACAAATCTTGATATTTGTCAATATTAGCTTCGTTACTACAATGGTGTGAAGAAAAATCCACTTGCTCCCACTAGTAGAAACACATAGTTCGAATGAATGTGTTAACACTTGTAAATTTTTCAATATTTAGTAGTACATGAACAGATTCATTCTGGCGTCTTGTAATATCAGCGTGGCATTCAAGCGTGTTGAAGCGTGAAGCCTCTATATTTTTACGCGTGTAAAAACATATAAAATCTACCATCACCTTGAAGACTAAAGCTTCCCCTTTTAAAGGAATCCTTGAAGAAGTTGTTTCACTGAATTTTAAGATTGAACGATCGATTCGTCGTTTAATCCCAATGTCCAACGTTGAGTAAAACGATGGAGAAAAGTCGTCTCGAGATAATAATAAAATAGATTTAACTGTGTAGTAATTTTCAACACGTTTGTTTGAGTTTTCGCGAATTCTCTCGAGAAGAGAGTATCCTCGCTCTTCTATCTCTCTGCCTTCTATCTGTAAAATCTTCGAAGAGAACGAACTCACGACTGCCAGAGTGGAAGTTTCGCGTTTTAAAACGAGACCAAGCGGATCGTTGGGCAGAACTTTGAAAAGAACAACCAACGTGCAACGTTGTCGAAAAAGAACGAGGAACTCTGACTCGCGTTGGTGGTTTCACGCTTCGAGACGAGTCCAAGTGGATCGTATTTTCTGTAATCCATTTTTCTCGCGAAGACACGTTAGTTTGAATTATATCGGCAATTTTTCATTGTCATATTGCACGAACGTATAAATTCAGGAATAAATTGAAGGAAACTTTGTCACGTGTGAGAGAACTTGGAGTAGCATTGTTCACAGTTCTTGTCACCGTCGACGAGATAAGGAATGAGTTTTCTCTCAAATTCGATCACAAAGGCTGCAGTGAATCCTCATAGTGAAAAAAATTCTTCCAAACGTTGCAAGCTGTTTTAATTGATCTTACCTTCACTCTGCTCCTTTCCATTGCAACAGGGATGAACGACTTTCCGCATTAACGAACTAGTAATACATTTCTTCGAACAGAAACATTTTTCATTTCGAAGAAAAGGTTTCCACGAGTTTCACCTCCGATTATGTTTTCATTTTCTCTTTCCTCTCTCCCTCTGTCTTTCGAACAAAGTGCAGCAGGCTTTCAGAGCAAGAAATTTAGGAAAGAGTACGTTACGCAAGTCAAAAATTTACTACAGTCTCGAGAACAATGCCATCACAGGTACTAGTCAGCATGACATCCGGTTTTATGATTCAGAATTTGTCCAGAATTTGTCCCACAGTGTAGCCTGCCACCCAAGACACATTCGTTTCTCCTTTTTTTAAGCCAAAAGTTTTTCATAATATTTTACCCTCATGAATCTTGAATCTGTCGGAGTCGGACGATTTTCAAGGTTCAACCCGTCTCCTTCGACCAGTGTAATTCTTCCCAAAGGAATCCGCCCCGGGGGAGGAAGGAAACCTGTCCGAACGTGATCCCAATGGAATGTCCACGCTTGCTTCCTTATCATCTTCATTATGCATAAAGGTTCGTACCAACTTGCCCACCTGAAAATAGCTTCAACGTTCAGCTAAACAAGCCGACACTGTGTCACGTGATGATGCCATTAACGCATTAAAAAGAAACTATTCGCATACTCTACAAAGAGAAGAAGAAGAAGAAGAAGAAGAAGAAAAAGAAAAAGAAAAAGAAAAAGAAAAAGAAAAAGAAAAAGAAAAAGAAAAAGAAAAAGAAAAAGAAAAAGAAAAAGAAAAGTCGTTCGAGCCTCGAGAAACAGCACGACATCAAGTACTTAGAAAAATTTCTGCGACAGTCTCTAGGAATCGTTTGGTGGTGGTGGTGGATTTTGGTATTAAAATTCTATTCAAAATGGCCAAAACCCGTGAAGCAATAAATTTCACCCAGAACCCTGGACAAGAAGGAGCCCCTTAAGTCCCTATAAATCACCGTAAAACACACGGTCAAGCGCCACTACGAACGACACACCGTCTGTAAAAAAAACCGTCCCTCCTCCCCCTCAATCCCCCACGTTTTGATCGAGGCTGTCCAATAACCGGAAGCCGGTAGCGGCGGCGCGAAACGTCCCGATCCTCCGGCGGCTGGTACACCCTCGCGAGGCTCCTGGCCTCCTTTAATTAAACAAAATATACACCGGGTATATTTGCATAAGGCGCACGCACTCTACCGAAGAGCGGCCTCTACGAAGAGCGGATAGTTAAGTCGAGGATATGGCGGACAGCCGTAATATACGACGGACAGGGGACGAAGGGCTGCAGCGTCGGGGCGGGGGAGAGGGTTGCAGCAGAGGAGCGAGAGAGAAACAAGGAGAGGGGAGAGAAAGAGAGAGAGAGAGAGGGAAAGATTCATCTCGAAATTGTATCGGCATCTGTATGGCCATTAGCATACTGGAACTGACGTATCTCGAAATGTTCTCATTAGCCGAAATTCATGGGCGGCTTCTACGCCTTGGGGCCCCTTGGAGGCTCGGTCCCAATTCGGGGACTGGGAGGGGAGAGCGCGGACCTACAGCGCTCTCGTCCAGCGACTGACCCAACAGTTTTGTAAGGTTAACCCGGTAACTAACCTGACTTAACCCAACCGGTCGGGGAATGTTAATGGCATCCGACTTATTGACGAGGCCCCGGCCCCTGCCCGGGCCAGAAGCCTCGAGCCCGCTCGTCCTGCCCCTCGTAATTACGTAAACCGAGTTTACGAGCTCACGTGACATCACAATGGACGGACGAACCTTTGGGTCCATCCGGCCTTTCCTCTCGCTGAATCGGCAGGGGGTTGATAAAAGGGGTGCTTATGACGCGACACGTCACGCACTGGCCTCCAACTACCAACAGAACGACTCTGCTTGCCGTGTTCTTTGAGAATCGAAATTCTTATTCTCTGTGAATGTCCACGAGTACAGGAGTACATGGCAATGAATATTCAGTGACCGAGTAGGAGGGTGAAAACTTCACTGCAGGTGAAGAAGAAAGAATAAAGATTTTTTCTTTTCCGAGCCTTCGCTTCGAGTTTGAAGGTTTTATCAGGTATATTTTTTGAATTCAGTTGAGCCAAAAGAACGTGAGTTCGAACACGCAGAAGCAAACGAAAGAGTGTAATATCTAGAATAAAGTTTGCTCGTTCGAGACCGTCATTTTCAAGAAACTAAACTTTGAATGAGTTTCGTCAAAAATTGGCTCGATGAATTTTCAAACTCAATTTTCCCCAAAACGAAGCGTCGTAGAGAAAAAAAAATTTATTTTCCCCGGAATAATCCCCCTGTCACTCTTGGAATTAGCTAAATTCAAGTATATATACTCGATAAACTCGATTTTCTCGAAGACGAAAGTTTCAGTGATAAAAACTTCGTTCCTTTCTTTTCTCGACCCATTCTTTTCACTAATTACAGGACACCCGGTGTATATTCGAAAACCAACTACAAACCTCCCCGAATGTATCAAATCTTTGACGTTACGAAAACGAAACGTAGAATCTCAGTAATTGCTTGCACAATACACCAACCATGCTGTTACAACATGATAAAAATTAATTATTATTCTTACAAATTGCGTACGTTGCATAAACAACGAGATACATCTTATTAGGAGTCGATACTTTATGCGTACGTCCCTGACACGTCACGTTGATTTGATTCATACGTTCGATGAATTCATGAAATTGGCATTTTATTATTAGCACGCAGCGCAGGCTTTATTCAGCTAATTATTATTTACTCGTATATTAGCTATTCATTCATAGACAGATCATGCGTGACGTTTACTTCGCGAGAGCATATCCGCTGGCTCGATTACGTAAAATCTGTCCAAGTCGGTGATGAAATATTCGTCTATCGAGAGAGAAAGAGAGAAAGAGAGAGAGGTAACAGCATCCAAACAGTTTCATAAATGCGGCATTTAAATCGCAAGGTACATTAAATTGAATATTACAAGCGTAATAACCTATTCAGGTGACGTATGAATAACGAGATAAAGATCAGTGGCTGTAGAGCTGCCACATTGACGAGAATAGGTGCATTAATACTGCAACGAATAACACACAATTCATATTCATGTCATAGAGAGCCAGGTGTTCAGATTGTCGAAGGTGATTTAGCTTTTATGGAGAGAGTATTTAGCCGCAGGCGTGCGTAACTATCCTCGTCTAGAATTTTCTCTGACCTTCGTTTTTATTGGCATTTATGTTGTAACTATTGTCATTTATGGCAGAAAATAAATGATCCTTAGCGAAACGTAACAGAGGTTACAATCTTTTCGTTTGAAAAGACTCGTATTGCGACGTATTAATCGATTAGAATTCCAACTCCATTCGTTTCATTAGCGTGCAAGAACGTTCGTTTGTAGAATAATAAAAATAAAGTAGTAGTAATAAATAATACTGATAAATAAAAATAAAATAAAATAGTGACGATAATATGGTAGAATAAATATAAATCATAAATATAGCATTTATAATATAAATTACACGATATTAAAATTATATATTCAATGTGCAATGTATAATTTACAACATACAATGTACAGCAATATGCGACACTGTCGTATTTACAATAAATATAATACATGGAAATGTAAAATACATTAAATACAACAAATATGAAACATACTTTATAGACTCTGTTAATATATTAATCTGCTGTGTTATAATAAATTTGTATATATATTGCATTATTGTATTATTACAATATATATACAATATATGTGTATATTGTATTATATTTTACTGATATAATATAATATATTGTATTATTACAATATAATCATAATATTGTATAATATACATACAAGACTTTCCAAGCGTGAGCGTAAACCTAACCTAAACCTAATCTTTTAATAGCAATTATCATTATATATATAGTGTTATATAATTATATATATTGTAATGATATAATATAATATATTGTATTATTACAATATAACTATAATATTGTATCATATCGTACTGTAAAATCCACAATAAGTACCGAATCTCAAGAATAAAAGTATCGCAAGACTTTTCAGGCGAGAGCGTAAACCTAACCTAACTCTAACCCCTTAATAGCAATTTATATATATATATATATTGTATTATATTATACTATTACAATTTAATTATAATATTGCACAATATATATCGTATCCTATCAAATTTCTATTGTAAAATATAATAATCTACGATAAGTACCGAACCTTGGGAATAAAAGTGTCGCAATATTGTTCGAGCGGGAGCGTAAACCTAACCTAACCCCTTAATAGCAATTATTATTGTATTATATTGACATAATATATTGTACTATTACAATATAATTATAATATTGTACAATGCATATAGTATCCTATCAAATTTCTATTGTAAAATATGATAATCTAAAATATGATAAGTACCGAACCTCGGGAATAAAAGTGTTGCAGCACTGTTTGAGCGGGAGCGTAAACCTAATCTAAACCTAACCGCTTAATAGCAATTATTATATATATATTGTATTATATTGATATAATATATTATACTATTACAATATAATTATAATATTGTACAATATATATAGTATCCTATCAAATTTCTATTGTAAAATATGATAAGTACCGAACCTTGGGAATAAAAGTGTCGCAGGACTGTTCGAGTGGGAGCGTAAACCTAACCCAAACCTAATCCCTTAATAGCAATTATTATATATATTGTACTATATTGACATAATGTATTGTACTATTACAACATAATTATAATATTGTACAATACATATAGTATCGTATCAAATTTCTATTGTAAAATATGATAATCTACCATAAGTACCGAACCTCGGGAATAAAAGTGTTGCAGGACCGTTTGAGCGGGAGCGTAAACCTAACCTAAACCTAATCCCTTAATAGCAATTATTATATATATTGTATTATATTGACATAATGTATTGTACCATTACAATATAATTATAATATTGTACAATATATATCGTATCCTATCAAAATTTCTGTAAAATAATCTACGATAAGTACCGAATCTTGGGAATAAAAGTGTCGCAGGACTGTTCGAGCGGGAGCGTAAACCTAACCTAAACCTAACCCCCCCCCCCCGTTTAATAGCAAGAATGTACCTGTAGCATCGATTTTCCGGCCGGCGGAGGCACGCTTGCTTCCATTGACCGCCGGCGCGCGGTTGCATTTCCACCGAAAAGAAGAAGAAAGCGCACGGTCGTCATAGCGGTTAAAAAGGACGACGAGTGGCGGCTGGGAGGGAACGGGTAAGCAATACGCCAAAGCGAAGAATCGAGGCTTGCCGGCAACGTCCAGCAAATCATGCAGACCAGATTGTTGGCAGATCCTGTCAACGAGGACTTACAGTTACGCGGCCGCGGCCGCGGAGAGCCGAAGGAATGCCTTTATATGCAAATCAAGAAGGCTGGCTGAAGGCTGGCCGCAGCCGCGGGAGAGAGTTTAGGGATCGATTCGCAGATATGAATGCTCCTCTCGGCGCTGGCTGCCACTGCCATTACCGCTGCCGGCCGATGACGGATGAATTATTAATGACCGCGCCGCCGTGAGCCACCGTGTGCCTCCGCCGGATCCATCAATGAGCCGAGCCGAATGCCTGACGACGCCTGGCGTCGTGCTTGCGTTAATCGCTTCGCTATCAGGAAGCGGACACGTCCATCGGGAATTCTTACGTCCGCCGCCTCTGTCCTTTCTCTCTCCGTCGTTCTCCTCCTCCTCCTCCTCTGTCACTCATCGTCCTTTATCGTTTCGAATATCCGCAGGATGTTCTCTCCATCTCTTTCCCTTGCAAAATGGAAATATCTCGTTTTTTTAAAAAGACAAGAAATTCTCCTATGAAAGTTGGTGTTGTTGGTATTTTCGTGACTCTATCTCTCGGAAATACCTCGTTTGTTTAAAAAGAAAAATAAATAAATACTCTTGTAAAAGTTGGTATTTTTGTAACTCTATGTCACGAAAGACGGAAATATTTTGTATGTTAAAAAATACTCCTACGAAAGTTGATATTGATGGTATTTTCGTGACTCTGTCTCTCGCGAAATGGAAATATCTCGTTTGTTTAAAGAATAAATAAATAAATACTCTTGTAAAAGTTGGTATTTTTGTAACTCTATGTCACGCAAGACGGAAATATTTTGTTTGTTAAAAAATACTCCTACGAATGTTGGTATTGTTGGTATTTCCGTGACTCTGTCTCTCTGTCTCTCGGAAATACCTCGTTTGTTTAAAAAAAAAATAAATAAATACTCTTGTAAAAGTTGGTATTTTTGTAACTCTATTTTTGTCACGCAAGACGGAAATATTTTGTTTGTTAAAAAATACTCCTACGAAAGTTGGTATTGCTGGTATTTTCGTGACTCTGTCTCTCGCGAAATGGAAATATCTCGTTTGTTTAAAAAAAAATAAAATAAATAAATACTCCTGTAAAAGTTGGTATTTTTGTCATTCTATGTCACGCAAGACGGAAATATTTTGTTTGTTAAAAAATACTCCTACGAAAGTTGATATTGATGGTATTTTCGTGACTCTATCTCTCGTAAAATGGAAATATTTCGTTTGTTAAGAAGGAAAAGAAAAGAAAAAAGATACTTCTATGAAAGTTAATATTGTTGGTATTTTCGTGACCCTGTTTCTCGCAAAATCGAAATATCTCGTTCGTTAAAAAAAAAAAAAAAAAAAATACTCCTGTGAAAGTTGGTATTTCTGCAATTTTGTAATTTTTGTTACTCGAGTAGTGGGGGAGATTTCAAGGTCGATTTCTCTAGCCCCCCATGCCCAGTATTCCCTAAAAAAAAAAGAAAGTGTCAACCATTTGTTCTTAGGATACATCTTCACTTTAACTTTGTAAAAAAAAAAAAAAAAAAGAAGTGAAAAGCAAGGGCAATTCCTTGTCTTTTCGACTCTCTTTTACAATTCCCTTTTACGGACGAGTCGAGATTATGTGATTCGATTTAAAAAAGAAAACTTGACCTTGAGAGAGACGTCACTCCGCTCATAAAAATGACCATTAACGTGCCCGTTTGTATCAAACGAAATCTTATTGGATCATTTGTTTTTTACAATTCCAATCTCTTACGAGATATTTCCATTTTGCGAGAGATAAACAGAATATTCCACATATTTACTATCTGCCAATCTAGAATAATTATAACTTCAATGTCTAATCAGTTATTCACAAATTACTGTCGGGAGAGGTATAACGAAAATAGGATATAAAAATGTTTCTGTATTTTATACATAAATCGATCAAATTAGATGGCACATCACTATTAAAGCTCGTAACATACGTATGTAGATCCTATATCATCCAAGGAACATTACATTTTAAACTTTGAACTTACCGATCGACGTGCAAATACACCATTACGCGCAATTACATTCGAGTCGCATTGAAATTAATTTTGAATTCCATTCAAATTAGTATTCTTCCTCGCGTCGCAAATTATTATGTGCATAATTATACGAATTAACACGCAGATTGTATGTCACCAATCAACATGCAAATCTCACACAATCTCGCACTCTCAATCGCACTTCTTGCCTCAGATTTTTCCACATCAGATGTTACGAGGATCGTTATACATATTTATGGCTGCCGACAATTAAACCATATGTCGAGCTATTCATATAAATTTATATAAAACTATTGATGCTTCTGCCATGCTATACGTCAACGCTTGGCAGGATAATGACGTTTTTTCACCGTGGTAATTGACGTCAGGCCTGTTTAATTTTATTGCCTTGTAACTAAACCAGTAATCATCGAGTAAGCCAATAATCCTACTTAAATTTAATCGTAATATCTCTGAACAAACTTCTCTTCTTCTTAGTTCCTTCTTTGTGTTGCTTTTTTTTTTCCGTGATTAGATCGAAGAATCTACTCGAACACGCTTTGCTTCCACTCTCCAGTTGACATTTGAAGTATCGGAAAAATTAAGCGAACGCGCGAATAAATTCCAAGGGAGAAGCGAGTGGAGATCGTGAAGAAATGTCGAGGGGACGCAAGACGCTAATGTCATTAGCGTACACGCGAGAGGCAATCCGAGACACGATCTGTCGCACGCATCGGCCACGATGAGGAATAGAGAAGCAGTTTGGAGCCACTTTGGCAGGTCGACGCGTGAGAGACGCATCGGCGAAACTACGAAACGTCGAGGCCAAGGCGGAGCACGTGTTCGCCGAGGATCTAGATGTCCTGTTCGACCGACACGTTCCTCGAGCCTGGCTTCGTGAAACGCCTTTCCACCTCGCGGGCAACGATCACCTTCCCAAGAAACAAAAGAAGCGAAGGAAATTTAGATCGTCGAACGTTTGTAATAAAAAGTATCGAGCGATTTTTAACAGAAGTGACAGAGTAGTTGGATAAACACGCGTATAATTTAGAGGAGAGATCCAGAAACCAAAAATCGACTGTTCTATGATAGATTGAATTTCAATCAAAGTTCTGGATTGAATTTTGAAACACATTCTTTTTTCTTTTTTTTTTTTTTGTTCTCTTTTCAATTTTGTCTCAAAAGATTCTAAATGATAATTCGAGTAATATCTCTCGACTCTGAAATCAGTCACGTCAGAAATTCCGATTCAAATATTTCCATTCGCATTTCATAAAGATATGCTTCCGCGTGCATATATCTAACGTAACAGTTCGACATATCTGTGGAAATATTGGCATTCGTTCTCTTAATAAAAAGTTCCGATAATGCAAATTGCCATTTTGCCTCTGCGAAGGTTTTTATTTCATATTTTTCTTCTTTTTTTCTCTCTCTCTCTCTCTCTCTAATCGGGATCTGTAGTCTACTATTTTCAAGCACACGCGAGAGAGTACGTTTAATGCACGTACACACATATTTCATTATTACTGTAATAACGCAATTAGACGTTGACAGACCAGCGCATAATATTATCGCTGTACACCGCGTATTGGCATTAACTGGCGTCATAATTCCCGATGGATATAATGCACGCTAATGCCTGTGACATATTTATATGCAGATCTTGACCAAGTTATTAGACTCATTACACGTATCGCGCGACAACACGAACGCTTCGAGACAGACGCGGATTTGTCAACGTTCGTGTGTGTGCGCAGGCTAAATTTTCCAACGAAAAACCTAGTTAGAGTTTGAGATGGGAAATGGCATAAATATCAAATATTATCGCGGTTTGCATCGCCGCTTGGACTTGAAAGATAATATTGTTTCTTTCTCTCTTCTAACCGAGCAGTCTAGATTTTCTTTTCATTTACAAATAAATGCCAATAATATTTTAAATACAAATAAATACTAATTTTCCAACGAAAAACCTAGTTAGAGTTTTCGATGGGAAA